>NC_060218.1:12027500-12327500 GCF_907164935.1 Osmia bicornis bicornis
CAGGTGGCGGATAGGGGAACGGCCAGTAGATATACTGGTTAGTTGCGAAATAAGCGCCTAACTCAGGTGACGAATAAGCAACCGCGGACCAAATGGACTAGGGGAAGGAATTCTGACTTTAAACCAAACATGGAGGAGTCCAGAAATAATACTACGTTTACGGTGCAGGAGAGGGATACCCCAGTACCGGCGCTCAGGGGTGAGCAAGCGGGCCCCGAAGCGTCGTTATCCGACGACCGCAGCGCTATGGTGGTGGCTGATCTGGCCACCATAGTGTCTCCTGCTACAGGCTGCAGCAAGAAGACGGAGTTAATACCTACATACCTCAGAGGATATCTGGGGCAAGCTCCGGGAAATTGACGCCGTTGAGGGCGCCCAATTGACGCGTATGCGTGAGGTCCTCGAGGCTATGAAAGTTGCAACGGAGAGGCAGCGCGACATCTTCAATTCTGTGAAGGACGGCATTTCGCGCCTTGGAGACTTGGTGGATATGATGTGCTTCAGCAGAGTAACGCGCTGTAAGGCGCTAAGTGCCTTACAAGCCGCGCCCGTGTCGACGGTTACACATCTCTGTACTCCGGCCTCTACTGCTGACCACCAGAAAAAAGGAAGGGCGGTGCTTTCTAGCCCAGAGGAGCGGGAAGATGATAAGAGGAGGAAAACGGTGGTCCAAGGTGCGGAAACTTGGGCCATTGTTACAAAGCGCAAGAAGAGCAGGAATGATGGCTCCTCTAACGGAAGTGGTATGCCCAAGAAGGGCAAAATTGACAACCTGCCCTCGCAGCAGAAGGGCGGTAAGAAGGTGCCGGCTAAAAAACCGGCTACAGAGTCGACGCCGGAGGATTTGCCTGCTTCGAAGAAGAACAAGAAGAAGAAGAAAAGAAAGAAACCACGCCAGCACTCCAACCGGAGCGCTGTGGTCGTTAAGTCTGCGGAAGGCAAGACTTATGCGGAAGTCCTCAGGGCAATACGCTCGAAAGTGCGCCCCGAGGATACCGAGACGGTTATTCGCACGGCCCGAAAAACGAAGGAGGGCGCCGTCCTCCTTGAGTTGGACCGCTGCGGAAACCAGATGGCCCTCCAGCAGGCGATTCAGGAGGCCGTAGAGCAGTCCGGTGAGGCCAGGATCCTCACCAGCCGTGTTCGGCTGGAGGTCTTGGACATGGACTGCCTTACAACGCCCGGAGGCTGTACGTCGCGAGCTCGGTGCCGACTTGAGCGGCGAGATCAAGGTCGCCGTTTTCGCGCCAAACGCGCGCGAATTAAGAATGGCGGTCGTCGAATTCGACGACAAGCCGGCCCGCAAGCTCGTTGAAAAGCGGAAGCTGCACGTCGACTGGGTTCGCTGCCGCATACGGCAGAGGGATGCTTGGGATACGGCCACCGGAAGCAGGAGTGCAGAGGACCGGATCGCAGCAGACTCTGTTGGAAGCGCGGCCAACAGGGGCACAAGGCGACCGCCTGCACCGGCAAGCCGCGGTGCTTCCTCTGCGCTGATGGAGCAAAGGGCGCACAGCCTCCAGAGCATATACCAGGCTCCGGGGCATGTAAGGCGTTCCGGGTTGCCCTGGACAAAGCGAAAGGACGGAAGAAATGACCTTCGTCCTCCAGGGCAACCTGAACAGGAGTAGGGTCGCCGATGATTTGCTCACGCAGCTCGTTCACGAGCACCGCGCAAGCGTAGCGATCATCAGCGAACCCTACCGGACAAGAGCAGGCTGGCACGTAGACAACTCCGGCTCAGCGGCGATTTGGGTCGTTGACCCCCTTGTTTGGATTGCCAGTCACGGAGCTTGATGCTGCTACGTGTGGGTGACGGCGGAGCAAGGCACCTTCGTGAGCTGCTACTTCTCCCCCAGTGACGGCATTAAGGCGTTCAGGGACAAGCTCGAGGCCCTTGAGGACGATCTGCGCGATATCACCGGCAGACTTGTTGTCGCCGGAGACTTTAACGCGCGGGCCATAGAGTGGGGCATGCCGCAACCCAACACCAGAGGCAAACTGGTGTTGGAGATGGCTGCTCGACTCGGCCTTGTCGTCCTCAACGTCGGTACAACACCAACGTACCGGCGACCGGGCTTCGGGTATTCGATCCCTGATATCACGTTGGTGTCGGAGGATCTGGTTCGCAAAGCCGTTGGTTGGAAGGTGATGGATGACTTCACTGGTAGTGATCATCAGTATATCACTTTCCAGCTCATCGACGCGACGCGAAAGCAGTCAGCTGCTAGCGCGCGTCAACCATCTGGCTGGAACGCGGTCAAGATGGACGGTGAAAAATTCGTCGCAACCTTGCTCGACGGCGCTCGGCACATTCCACCAGTGCCCGAGGACGGAAATGATGTCGGCGCGGTGGAGCTCTAGTGGACGCTACCATGGGGATCATCCACCGCGCATGCGGCGCGTCCATGCCTCGCAAGAGGCTTTGGAAAGGGAGGACGCAAGCGTACTGGTGGAATGACAAGATTGCCGAGTTCCGGAGGCTTTGCCATCGATCGCGCAGGTTGGCGCAACGCGCCGCTAGCCGACCCGAGGCGGCGGAAAAGGCCACGGCTTACAAAGCCGACAAGAAGGCCTTAGGCAAAGCCATCCGGACGAGCAAGGAACGCAGCTGGAAGCAGCTCTGCGACGAAGTGAACCAGGATCCTTGGGGGAGGGGCTACAAGCTCGTGATGGGCAAGCTCTGCCCACCCACCCAGGTCATGGACGAGAGAAAGGCGCGAAACGTCGTGGATGCCCTATTTCCGACACATCCGGTCACTGTCAAGCCCCGACTGACCGATGAGGCGAAGGATATCCCGCCGTTCCGCGCCGAGGAGCTCATGCTTGCGGACCGCAGCATGAAGTCCGGGAGGGCCCCGGGCTCCGACGGCATACCGGCAGAGGCGATTAAGGCAGCTGCTCGCAACTGCCCTGGCCTCTTGCTCGGTATGTACAACGGGTGCCTGAGAGCAGGAGTCTTCCCAGCCCGGTGGAAGCTGGCACGCCTTGCCTTGATTCCCAAGAGCAAAGGCGACCCCGATTCTCCATCATTTCATCGCCCCCTGTGTATGTTAGACACAGCGGGGAAGATGATGGAGCGCTTGCTCATTGGCGGCCGTTATTGAGCAAGCCGGGGGCCTCACGGCTTCAGCAAAGGGCACTCCACGATTGATGCGATCGCCGAGGTGACCGGGGCAGTACCCTAGGCCGAAATCGCTTGTCATAAGGCTAGGCCCATAGTACTCCTCGTGACCCTCGACGTGAGAAACGCGTTCAATTCGGCTAGGTGGAGCGGCATGCTCCATACGCTCGAGCGGTCCTTCAGGGTATCTCCGTATCTAGCTGCGATGATGAGAGATTACCGGAGGGACCGCAAACTGACGTACATGACAGCCCAGGGCATTAGGATGAAGGATGTCACCGCCGGAGCGTCACAGGGGTCAGTGTTGGGACCTGACCTCTGGAATGTCATATACGACAGCCTGCTTTTCCTAGACATGCTCGATAACGCGTTCCTCGTCGCATTCGCCGACGACGTCGGTGCCGTCATTACGGCACGGAGTTCCGAGGTGGCCCAACTTACGCTTAAACAAGTTATACGCAGGGTCAACGGGTGGATGGAAGATCACGGTCTCCAGTTGGTTGCTGCCAAG
Source organism: Osmia bicornis bicornis (assembly GCF_907164935.1). Taxonomy (NCBI): domain Eukaryota; kingdom Metazoa; phylum Arthropoda; class Insecta; order Hymenoptera; family Megachilidae; genus Osmia; species Osmia bicornis. The sequence continues at coordinate 12,031,136 of NC_060218.1, forward strand.
ACGGAGATGGTGATTCTCACGAAGAACAGAATACCCACCTCCATCACGATGATGGTCGGGACTCAGCCTGTACAGACCTGCAGCTCTGCCAGATACCTGAGGGTGATGTTGGACAACCGGCTCACCTTCTGGGAGCATATTCGCAGGGTCTGCAACAAGGCCGTGCAGAGTACGGCGGCGCTAAGTCGTCTCATGGCGAACGTTGGAGGCCCGAAGCTGTGCAAGAGAAGACTCCTGTTGACGTCCGTCCAGGCAGCTCTCCTTTACGGGGCAGAAATCTGGGCAGACGCTCTTAGGGTAAAAAAGTACCGTACTCGGATGGCCGTCGTCCAGCGCCGCGGGGCACTGCGCGTTGCGTGTTCGTACCGCACAGTGTCCGAGGACGCGGCGCTAGTTGTTGCCGGCACGATCCCGATAGATCTGCTCGCCCAAGAGCGAAAGGAGGTATATCTCCAGAGCTCTGAGATCGGGCGAGCGGACGCCGCGGAGCAAGTCCGCGAGCGAACTATCGGGCGCTGGCAACAGCGTTGGGACGCTAGTTGCTGACGCAATTCCTGACAGGACACGGATACTTCCGTTAGTACCTATTCAGGATGCGGAAGGTAGGGTCACCTCGCTGCTTGCTTTGTGGCAACGAGGAGGACGATGCGTTCCACACCTTCTTTGTCTATGATTATTTTGCGGACGAGCGAAAAGGTGTGGAGCGTGCCATCGCCGACAGCATCACCCCGGAGAATATCGTCGAGAATCGACATGTAGGATATTGTATCGTTACAATGATCGTCCTAGTGGTCAAAAAGCAATATTACTAAACGAACTTGCCTATATAGAACAACTTTTGACACAACGTATTGCAGCCATAAGTAGTAACGACGACCGAAACGCATGTCTTGTGCAATGCAATCAATGCACGATTTAATGATAGAGCGATTGCAACTCGAAAAGGACTTATAGTTTAACAGCCAGGATAGCGAGATTTAAATCGTTAAGAGCAGAGTTACACGGATCTGTAAAAATAGGCGAAGGTCAAGGGAAAACAGATGCTGAATCACATGCATCATCATCATCATCTCTTATCTGGGAGGATGTAGAATCAGCTTTCCATAACCGGATAACTACAGGAATTATAATCAACACCAAGCATACTGAACCACGAAACTTTTTGGAAGATGCTAGAAAAATAGTATTCCAACGTCTGGCGGAAGTTTTCCAAAATCATTCATGCATAAAAGTGAATACGGTGCTGTATTGGGAGTTTACCGTTAATAATAAAAGTGATGTGAAAAGTTTCAGTGTGAGAAATAAACAATCATTTTCTACATCAAACTTGAACGATTGGTATGACAAATACGTTGTGAAATCAACTTTAACACTGATGGAAGAATTTCAGGAACGGGACAGTGGTTGGGCGGGCTACCCTTCCGTGTAGGACGTCACTCCGATCGGGTCGAAAATGGTGTCAATCGATAGATCTCGGTTAACGGAGTCGAATGCAACAGGTTTTAATATGAGGAGATCATCCGTTAATTAAATAAAGTCAGTTAATAATAATCGCCGTCTTCGGCACAGTAGGACTACTCTTCCGTCTGTTGGAAGACTAGGCAGTAGCGGTCTCGGGGTTCAAATTTAGGTCAAGTGTATGCAAAATTGGAACTTAAGACATGCAATCAACTTGGACCGGAAGTCGGGTCGCAATAGAAGTGGTTAGGTTAGGTTAGATGTTATGGGGAGGGGGTGCAGGGGGAGGGGCAGAGCCCTCATGATTCAGAATCAATTGCAACTAATTCTTGACAAGCCTCGCTCATTGCTACGTATTCGGCCTGACAAGTAGATAGAGCAACATAGTTTTGTTTATGTATTTTCCATGCTATTGTATCACCATACAATTGAATAACGAAACCACAAGTCGTCAATGAATTTTTGCAATCAGCAAAGTTTGCATCATAAAAGGCTTGCATACTATCGTTTTTCCCCATAAACTTTAAACCTAAATCTTTAGTGCCCATTAAATACCTAAAAACTCTCTGAACCATTTTCCATTCGTATTCGGTAGAATTTAATTGGTGTCTGCTTAACACATTAACGGCATAGGAAATGTCTGGTCGTGTCACGCATGCTAAATACAAAAGACTTCCTACTGCTTCTCTGTATGGTTCATTTTCTATTGTTTTAGTCTGTTTTAGCAAATTCAAGTCACACGCTTCTTCTCGATCTCGTCTTTCTCGATTTGCTACTTGCGTAGTAACCATCGGAGTTCGTTGTGGGTACATTTCATCAAGCTTAAATCTAAGTAAAATTTTATTAATATATTTTTCTTGACTTAATATCATTGTACGTTGTTTTTTATCTCTTGTGATTGAAATTCCGAGAAACTCCTGTGGTTGTCCTAGATCTGTCATTTCAAAAGCCTTTTGTAATTTAATTTTCACTTCACTAAGTTTTCTCGAGTTATTGCTGGCTATAAGTATGTCATCGACATACAATAAAAGAATTAAAAATTTATCATCGTTTCGCCACATAAACAAACAAGGTTCATTATCATCATTAATCAATCCTATATCTAAAGCTACTTCAGTAAACTTTTGATTCCAGCGTTTAGGACTAATCCGCAAACCATATAAAGTTCGTAATAATTTACACACCTTTTTACTTTTTATTTCATTACAGTACTTCGTTCCTTCAGGAATTTCCATGAAAATCTTCTCTTCAATCGTTCCAATCAAAAACGCTGTCTTAACATCTAGTTGATTTACTTCTAATCCATATTTATTTATAATAGCTAGTACAGCTCTTACTAGAGGCAACCGAGATACAAGTGCATACGTTTCTCTTATTAGATCATTGAGCGCAGCGAGCGAAGCTCAATTTCTTCCGAAAAGTGTATTTCGTTTTCCAGAGACTCCTCTTAGACGGCTTATCCAATCCTCACCAAATTTGTATCTATGACCTCAATGTGATGGTCATAGGCTATTGAAATAAAAAATTGGCCCAAGCATGGTGAAATAATCACAAAAAACTGATCTTCAATGAAAAAGCATTGAAATGAAAACGTGGCCGTCGCGGGACGGCCGACAGGAGCGAAGCGCAAGTCATAATGTGTAAATTTACAGTTAAATAAATTAGAATTCTTTTTTAGTAATTTTATGGTACAATTGAAAACGAAAAAGGAACGCCGCTCTGCCGTACCATAGAGCGAGATCGTCTTTTGTCGCGAACGTTCTTGTACTGTTCGTTGCTGGTAAGTTGTTGTCCAATCAAATTCGTTGATCTGCCTCCAGTCTCACGTATTATGTTTATTGGTCGAGGCCCTTACATCCACAAATCTATCGCGTGACGAACGTCGCTAAGGACAGACATTGAAACAGAATGAGATGAAGCGATAGTGAGCGACGATTCGGACGCATTGGCGTAGACGTAGATTCAGGGTTTACATTATTTTAATTTTAAGAGAATTTTTACACTTTCCATTATGTAATTACAATAAATTTTGCGTAATAACAACTGTTGTCAAAAACGAGTATTATAAAAAATCCATTAATATCCCGAACAAATAGCATGTTTATATAGTTAAATGTATCCCCCGCGAATACGGAAATTTTACGCCTATGCAATGTGACCGCTGACTTCTCAAGTTGCGGGCTCCTGGAGGGGATTAGGTGGAGCCACCGACGAGATACTCTTAAGGGGGTAGACACAGTACGTGACGTCACCGATTCGGGACGTCGGTATTACAGCAGTTTTTTCGTTGGGCCTGGTGGAGCCACTTGCGTGATCTGGTACGAACTTGAAAGGTTTAATTCTCAGCTAATGTGCGCGCAACACGATCTAGGAAGGCAACAGCGCCTCAAGTATTTTTACAAACACATTCAAACGCTCATCTCGCCAGAGGCATCGCGACGATACGCCTGAAGAACGAAAGCGAAACATTGGCGCGTGTTTAGAGTGAGATGTACGGTGATCATGCTATCCTTCTTTCAACCCAAATGATAGAATTGTCCCGCTCCGATAAATTCTGACTGACCAAACGCGTGGATTTTACATAGCACACCGTAGCACTCCTCGCTGCTGAAAAATATATGCCTGCTCTGAAAAACCGAAGGAACGTGCAATCTGAGAATCATTTTGAGAAAAAGTTATTAACTTTTTTAAATAAATATTTCTTAATTAATAAAAGTATACAGGATACGTCATGCAATTGGGACGGGTTATATCTTGAATTTGGTAAGAGATAGGAAAAAGCTGTTTATATAAAAGTTCAATGGTATGATAATGTCTATTTTTCTGTGATTTCATTTTCTTCGTGAATGCAACGATGCACGCAAAAAATGCAAATCCATTTTTTATTTAAGTGGAATTGCATTTTTTTTACTTGTGTCAACTCCTTGAAACATTCTGCATAAAAAAGTAATATGGTACTATTAGAACTAATAAATGGAGGGACCTCGGGTATATACAGTAAAAGTTGAATATATGCAACAGAGATTGGGACCCAGACGTTGCATATATCCAGCCGAGGTGTCGAAACTCGGGTTACATGCGACGACCAGCCAAGCGTGAACGTAGAAAGGGATAGACAGTGGCGGAAAGAGAGAGGTCCGATGATCAAAGGAAAGAGCCGAAACGTATCGGTGCGACTAATACTAATTGAATCAAAAAACTTTTTTATTTTTGACTTTTTTTTAGTGAAACTTTTACTAGCGCATTGGTGAAATTTTTCGGATTAAAATGATACCAAATACGATATAGTTTGAATGGGGGAGGTTTGTTATGGGGCGCTGTGAAAAATCCAGGCGGGCAGCAGTCAAATCTTAGCGAAAAGGGACAATCTCAACATTCAGAATGAGAGAAGGACAGCATGACTGTAGTGCGTCTCACTCAGAGTTCCGGCGATGTTGCCTTTTTCGCTTGCCTTCGCAGCACAGTTCGAGTGACGTAATCAAGCTAACGCTTGATTCTGACTACAATTCCAAATCGGCAGCCTTTCTACTTAGACGCCACCTTATAACTAATAGCTGAACTAAATTTGTCACGTGACTTGCTCTGTAGTATCCAGATAATGGCGAAACTCGTCTGTGAGAATGCAATCGCGACTTTTCGCTTTTCGTCCTTATATGAGAATATTTGAGGCTGGGTGAGGGCTCATTCGAAAGAGAAAGGTTCAATGCAGCACGCTCTGGTCATCATTTGAGTCATAAAACTGTTTTAGTGACCTAAAAATACCTTTGATTCTGCGGATGTATTTTCTCGATTTTTCCTCTACTTTGGACACTCATATTATTAGATATTAACAAAATATCGTTCAATCATGACCAGAGCGTGCTGCATTGAACCTTCCTCTTTCGAATGAGCCCTCACCCAGCCTGAAATACTCTCATATAAGGACGAAAAGCGAAAAGTCCCGGACCCCTTTTTAGGCCCATTTTTGCCGGTAATGTCACCTCGCTGCATTACCCGTGTCTACCCCCTTAAAGACTGCCAACCGCTGTGTTAAAGTTCGGCACGCCAAGTGGGCCCAGTGGGCCTGGGGTACGATCGGTAAATAGGAATGATGGATAATGTAGAATAGTCATATTACCCATTGTACCCCCGAAAAAAACTGTTATACCACCAACGAGATGATTTAGCTTTGTCACAGTACAATAATTATCTCGTCGGTGCTGCTTGGGAAACAATTATATTTTACCTTATAATTGTATTACATTCTTATTGTAATACAATAATACAATTATTGTAATAATCGATATTAAATAAATAAATGAAAAATAAGAATATTTGATATGTAACATTCTGAAAAAGTACAAGAAATTGAATAAAAAATAATTCGAAAATTACTGTTATATTTATAAAATAATGATTCTTAAACGAAAAATATCATTTAACTGTTAACAGAGACTCGTCTCTTAGCAGACTGTTAACAGGTGGGCATTTTTACCTTTCTCACAGGTAGCGGAAGTAGGCATTTTTAACAGAAAATGACATACTAAGCGCTTAGTATATTCCCTTATTCTGCCATGTGGTGAACAGAGTCGAACGTCCCAAACGTTTGAAAGTTCGCGTCCTTGCATACCCCGCGCTGACACTGGCGCACTCAAGGGGGGGGGGGGGGCATAAGGGGCTCTAGCATCCCCCAAAGAAAAAGGAAGGAGAACATCAGAAAATTTTCTAAAATCCGTTCCTAATTAAATTAGTGTTACTGTTTATGTCACATATTAATAACACTGTTTTTTGTATTAAAAATATTTTTATTCGTTCAACTTAGCTACTTCCAAGAACAAATTCTGAGTGCGTCATTGCCCACAGATACCCCATCATGACCCATCATTGACTGTCCTTTCTTTTTCAAAGTTTTATGGCAAGACTTTATAACAGAAAACAGACCCCGAATATTCTGAAAGGTCGCAGACTGTGTCAAGCAGTGGACAAATTTGTACAGTGTGTCCGCGCTAAAGTGTGACAGACGTTTTATTTCGGAACTATTGATGATAGGAAAAATTGTTTATATGGAAATTGCACAGTAAAAAGGGGTCCATGTTTTGGCGTGAACGAAAATTTATTTATATTATTAGTTTAAAAGATATCATGGTCAAGTTTCGTTTTTTAAATGGAACTATATATTTTTTTTCACATGATGTGATAGTGCTTTTCAAGACGAATTCATTAAGCTTTAATGTATACACCCGATTTTAATTAGTTTTCAAGATATAACGTTTACAAATTTCCCGATGTTCAGTAGATACATTTCGGTTTGAGTGGCAAGTCGTAAAAGCGGCCCTATTGTTGCGGTTTCTTATTCTTTGGGTCTGCCGTTCCTAGCGTAGACCCCCGCTGAGGCACTGACCGCTACTGAGGCAAAACGTCGACTTTTTTCGCCGCCGCGAACTCCCATAAGGCTGGCAGTCTTTAACAGTATCTCGTCGGCGGTGGAGCGAACGCACAGTCCCCGTGCCCCTCTGTCGGTTCAGTTTGTTGGTGCTCGGCAACTTACCAGCAATGAACAGTACTTACGTACAATCGACACAGAATTTCGCTGGATGAGAGAATTAGAAGAGAGGGGGCCGAAATTCCCCTGTATGGGAATCGTAACGTTCCTTCGAAACGATCTTACTGCCGAACGCGCCAAGGAGAGGTTCGCTCTAAAAATTCACGCGCAAGAAAATTCCTAAATTTTATTACAAATCGATATCACCATTTAAGCTTTTCACTACAAATTAGCCCTTACTGAATAGGGGTTGCGCTCATTATTGTGTTAGAAGCGAAGCGGACAACAGACCTAGTAGTAATTCTTATCCTTAAAACCCCTGATCATTAACCGAGCTTTATATTTTACTTCCCCGTTTGTTCCAAGCTTTTTCTTTAGAACCCACTTTGAATCAATAATATTTGCTTTTCTCCCAATTTTTGATTTTGTAGTCCTGTCTACTAAATTCCAAACTTTATTTTTATTCATCGAATTTAATTCACTTAAAATTGCCTTTTCCCACTCATTTCGTTCGTTACTTTGCATAGCTTCTTTGTACGGTACTGGATCATTGTTAATCTTCGCTAAAAGAGCATGATATACTTCGTCATTAATTTTAATCCCCTCGTTTTGTTCTAATTCATAATATTGAGCAGCAAGCGATACTTTTGTAATGTCAAAAATGCTTGTGCCATCCACGTTATCTGATTCTTTATTTTCTATCTTCTTATCAATTTCGATGGGCGTTTTTCTCGGCCTTCCTCTCTTTCTTTTCGGTTCTTCTTATACACTAGAATCATTCTCATTTACGATATTTCCAACTTCTCCCTCCGAATTTGAAAAATCATCTGAACTTTTACTAACTTCTTTTTCAAATTCTACAAACCATTTATTTTCATCAATCTTTACTTCTACTGCTGGCCAGTCTTTAATTGCATCTTTACCATATTTATCTCCATACACTAACTTTTCATTAAACCTAACATTTCTACTTTCGTAATATTTACCTTCCTCTGGTTTTAACAACTGATAACCCGACGGGGTATATCCTACTAAAACTACACGTCTTCCTTCATACCTGAATTTAGGCCCTGTTTTTCTATGTACCTTTATATAGGCTAAGCATCCAAATCTTTTAATTTGATTCATGTTATAACTATGGTTCGGAGCAAATCTTTGCAACTGTGTACTCATGTCGTTTGACTTATGAGGAGTTCTATTGTACGCATATACTGTAGCACTTAACGCTAAATCCCACATATTTTCTGGCAGTTTCGAATCGTACATATAAGCTCTAATTTTCTTTTGAATTGTTTGATTAAATCGTTCAGATACCCCGTTGTGCTCGGGAGTATCAGGACAACCAAATTGCTGTTCTGCTCCCAGACGGTTTAAAACTTCGACAGTATATCCGCCAGTATACTCAGTCCCCTGGTCAGAACGTAAATAACAAATTTCTAGCACTGCATACGAACGCCTCAAAATAATGTCCAGTTTCGCTTTTAGATTTTATCGGATACGCCATAGCTACTCTTGAAAAATCATCGATAAAAACAGCAATAAATCTATATCCTTTCGAACGAGATGGTGGGTCTATAGCCTCCATTAAATCAGAATGTATAATTTGTAAGGGCTCCGTAGCACGTCTATGTGTTGAACTAAATGGTAATTTGTTGACTTTAGCTATCATACAAACTTGGCAATCTAAGATTGATTCATCAAAAATCGCATCTTGCAGTTGTTTGTTCTCCGGAAATTGTTTCTGTAGTTTCTTTAAATAATTAATTGATGCATGACCCATCCTTACATGCCAGAGCATAGCTTTATTATTTTTAATGAATTTATAATAATTTTTATTAAAAGGTGATTCTGTATCTGATAATTCAACTACTGGCAACTCATTAATGTCACTAATTTTACGATCCCAAATGGTCGTATTAAAACTGGAATGCTCGTAAATGATTTCCTTTTCATTTTTAGCACTTTCAACTATTCTATCTTCTATCATTTTATCATCATTTAAATCAGACAATTCCTTTACTGCCTTAATTTTAGTCTGATCATCATTATTATCAATTAATTTAAACGATTCTTGGGCAGTTACACTCCGTGTAATATATCTTGGTTCAACTATGTTCTTTGCACTATCCTTAGTTAAGTTAACGAAAACTTAGTTATCATTATTATTTAGGTTACCGGAGTCATTCGTAAACGATTTATTTATTTCTAATTCAATAATCCAATAAGGGCTTCTATATATTCCTTTTATAAACAATTCATTCGAAATCGGGTCGATTATTTCAATTTTCTCATTGTCCAAATAAATGCCTAAACCTAACTCTGCAAATTTTCTCAAGGAAAGTAAATTTTCTGTTAAGTCCTTTGCACAAATAACTTTGTTTAAAACATAAATTTGCTCTTTAGTTCTATCTACAATTTCTACTGTACCCTCTCCCTCCGTTTTTAAGTCCGCTTTTGAATTGTTATTAGCACATTTAATTTTTCCGCATTCAGACTGACTAAAAGTTTTAAATATAATTTTTGAATTTGTTAAGTGCTCAGTTGCACCTGAATCAGCTAGAAACTTTGCAATAAGCTTATTTTTATTTTCACAAACCGAGTTAATACTAATACCCTTATCATTCACTTCATCCTCGACCATCGGTGTGTAACAATTATGTGTAAATGGATAAATAATCTCACCTGTTTCTTTGGCTTTAGCTGCATTAGCTTGATAATTGTTATTATTGTTATTATTGTTAGAGGGCTTTGGAGAGTCTTGGTAACTCCTTTTCTTGTAATAATTATTCCTTCCATTGCCCCTACCTCTATTACCATTATTGTTGCGTTGGACTTTATTCCTGTCATTAGGTCTCTCATCATTGCTAGCACTTCTTTTAAAACCTCTGGATCGATTCTTGAAAATTTTGCCTCTTGTTTATTGCCTTGGGTAGCAATTTCTTTGAGCATTATTATCACGTCCTGATCTTATTCCGGAATTTAGTGGACAATCGACAGCTTTGTGTTGAACAAACTGATTACACGAGTAGCATTTTCTTAGACCAGTTCCCTTCCAGGGACAGTTTTTGCTAACATGACCTTGGTCATCACATTCGAAGCACCTCTCTTTTGTTTCATAGCGATCTTTCGGCTTTTTTACCAGCATAACTGCTCTCGGACCAGTCTCTGAGCTTTGCAGTTTTTCTGCTTCGGTTTGCATAATAAAATTTTTCAGTTCATCATATGACAAGCCCTTGCCTTTTGAACTTCTTGCCATAAAGTCCATCGATTGCACCTGCGGGATATGCAACATTATTGCATTATTGAATGCATCCCTCTTCTCTTCTTCCGGCAGTGCATTTACGCCCGGCAAATTTTCGTACATCCTTACAAGCTCTTCAAATTGATCCCAGAACTCTACCGCTTTTTCTTTCGCTGGGTTATATTTTATGTTGTAGAGTCGCTGTCTAATAGTAACTGTCGTTGCATTTGTTTCACATCTTTTCATTTCTTTAATTTTTTGTAAAATCTCTACTGGGTCTTTCATATTAACAACTTTGGAATGGTAACTCTGATCTAATCTATTAATTAAAATATCTCTTACTTTAAACCTGTGTTTTTCCATTAAATTTTCAGTTAAAGAGCCAGAGCTTGGAGCAGACTTTGTATCAACTACATACAACAAATCATGCATTATCAATTCTGACGAAAAATAATCATAAAAATGCTCAAACTTCATTTGAAAAGTCAGTTCATAATCTCTTTTAACTCTCGATTCTTTACTGACTAATTCAAATTTTATTGTGTCTCTAAATTCATCTGCTAAGGATTTTGTTGTACCGCTAGTTGATTTAGCGTTTAATTTTTCTAACTCTTTTCTTACGGCCAGAGCTATTTTCTCATCTACAGAGTTGCTCTCGTCCCCAGATACAACGGAGTTAGACTCTACAGCTTTATTTTTACTTAATGATTGACTTTCCTCGTCAATTTTCTTATCAGTCTTGTCTTGCCTGATTGTTTTCAACAATTCAGTAAGAGTTCTAACACTGTCTTCTAGTTTGGAAAGCTTCGCTTCATTTTCTTTATTTGTGGCTTCTATATTGCTAATCGCATTTCCAGTAGAAACAACATGTTCTTTCCAACAACTCATCATGTTACTGACAGTTGTGCACAGGGTATTAACTGTGCTTTTAATCACTCCCATGCTCTGAACATCATCTTTCTTTCCATCTTTTGATCGATTTAATTTCCCATCACTCTTAACATCTGTCACATCCTTTTGATTCACCTCTTCCTTGTCATTCACTTCGTCACTTAGGAGTCCCATTCCTATCTCCTCAGAAATGTTCTCTGCATTTTCTTGTTGGATTTCCGTTCTTGGCATCTCTATACCTTGTTCCCCTACAGTTTCTGTTATAATCACTCTTTTTATCAGTTTCCATTCCTCGGGAACGAATTCAATATTTGCTGTAAATGGATTTATTTGTTTAGAGTTCTCATCATCTCAAACAATGATTTTTGCAAAATAGACTGTGCTTCTAGTTCGGTAAGCCGAACAATAAGCATAACCGAACCGAAACAAGTAAACTCGTTAATATCTGGATACAAGGTTATTTTCGATGTCACTTTAGTGACCCACGCAATAGTACCCGCACAGCATGTAACCATTGCGAAGATCACCCAACAAGAATTTCGGTGTCACCTTCAAATTTATTTAATTTTAAATAAATATCTTTACCTTACTTTAATTCACTAAAAGCAGATCTTAATTCTCTTCTTCAATCACGTCTTATTGTATCAAATATCTGTTCTTTTTTACGTACCTAATTGATTCACATGTACAATATCCTTTTGTACTTTTACCATACCTTTTCATTCACATGCTCTTTATTGAGACGAAAGGTATTCGTACATATTTCTAGAAATTTTTCAAAAATTTCTAGCCTTTTTTTTACAAACAAAAATATTTTAAGTTGATAGACATTTAGGATGTTTGGTGGGTGAATTCAAATACTCGGTGACAATTAATAGATGTATTTATTAATACGAAAATATATCAGCGGACGACTGTTCATGGCGACTGCCCGGTGCCTTCTGCCTCCTACGACGAAAAACCTTTTTCTGTCCCGGAAAATCGGAAGGGGAAAAACCTCCGGCTTTTAAGGACTCGCTGGCTAACTATTCCTTCGACCGAACCGAGGTTCTGGCAATCGTCACTTTTATTGCCACGTCTCGAGTTCGGCCGTACATAGTATAAACATCAGGCGATACGACAGTCCGCCACAGACATCTTAATTCGTTAATAATGTACATTATTCATTTGAAATTTTTCTTCCTTTTTTTTTCCAAATCTTATTTCATAGAATAATCGCATCATTAAATATGTATGTATGTATGCTTTATTGTCGCTTCCCTTTCGGGATTGCGTGGCGCTTTTAACAGGAGCGTTCCCCAACCTTCACATTTTTTTTTTACAGTCACCTTATATCTATTTCTTTCTCCCTGTTCCCTTACTTTGTTCTTCCTACCTACACTTCTGTGCCTAAACAAAAATGAGTCGTATAACTAACCCTTCGAAGTCTTTCCTTCCTAAATTATATACATAAATAAATAAAGTAGCTTTGATATGATTACAAAATACAATAAAATAATAAGATAATAAAATAATTGCGCTGTGCTGCTCAAGAGGTAATACCATAACTGTTCTATCTGTTAATAACCACAAGGGATTAAAAATCTACCATATACAATAAAATAAAATAAAATAAAGTGCACTAGGGCATACTAGAACTACCGTATCAAAAATAAGTATATAAACTATAAACTATGAGATATAAAATATGTAATATCTAATATAACTAATATAACATAATATATACTATATAAGCACCAATCAAAATTTAAGAACAAAAACAAAACAAAACAAAAATAAAAGAAAAGAAAAACATAACAGATCTTTGTATAAAACTGACTAACTTAAACTAGAGTCGTTTGTTGTACTTGTGAACGAGAAAACTAAAGATAAAAATAAAAATAAAAATGCAAAAATAAAAAAGTTTGATGTTTCACAGTCTCGAGATATCTCTCTTCTTTTAATCTCCTGCTCTTTTTTCCCTTTTCTCCGTCTTCTTTCTTCTTTTGTACTTGGTTCTACTCTTCGTCCCCTATCTCTTCCTTCTCCCTGCGCCTCCCTCGCTTTTGGCCCTTATTTTCTGCTCCCATTGTCCTGTTTATTTCCCCTTTGCTGCTTCCCATTTCTCTTCTGCCTCGTTCCACTTCCATTCTTCCCCCTCGATCCAGATCCTTCTATTATTGAATTCCACCCATTTTCCTTTTCTTCTTTCTTCTTTCGCCTTTTCCTTTATTCTCCATTTCGCTCTTCTCTCTTCCTTTGATAGATCTTCATCCACTGATACCCTCCATCTGTCCCAAATCCCGTTCTTCGTCCAGACCATTTCCTTCTTACGCTCTTCTTCTTCCAACTCTGTCAGCACAGTATTTCTTCCTCCTTCTCCCACCCTTTCTGTTGCTCTTCGTATCTCTACCTCTTCTCCTCCTAGCTCCTTTGCCAGGATCTTTTTAATATACCCCAGCCTCTCTTCTAGATTTTTTCTCTCTACTCCCTTCCATATCAAGCCTCTTTTCCTCCTTTCCTTTCTTACCTCTTCTAGTCTTTCTTCACATAGCTTTTTCCACTCTTCGTCTCTTCTCACTGCTCCCCTTGCTTCCAATCTTCTTCTCCATTCTTTTTCGCCCTCTAATTCTTCAATGTCTCCTTCTGATCTCCTCCCCCATTTCTCCTTCACTTCTTCCGCTGCTTCCCTGACTGCCTTCCCTTTTTCTTCTTTCTTTGGCCCCTCCTCCCCTTCTTCTTCTTTGTCTCCTCTTCTTTCTTCTGCCGCTTCCTGTGCTTCTATCACTTTATCGTTGCGCGCCTCCCCTGTTTCTCTTTTTATTGTTGTAACCGTACATTTGTACGTTACATAGTATAGTATAAAGTAGTATAGATTTTTCAAGGGAAATCGGAACTGTAACGATGGTACGTGCTATCCCTTCTATTTTCGTCATAGCGGTGCGCGTGCGTTTTTGCGCATTCGCGTGCGCATGCGCGTATCCCCTCCTTCGAACCCCGGATCGAAGGAGCTGAGTGTCGATCCATCGATCGACACTCTGGTCACCAACGACGAGCGGAACGGATGCTTTCGCACACGGCTCTCCTTCTGGAGAAAACCGTCTTTTAGATTGCAATCTACCAAGTCGTGACTAGAGTCGAGCCCGGACATTTCCCTTTCAGTTTGTGGTAGCCTTCCATCTTGGGACTCAGCACCCTCGAAGGACCGCTCTACACAGACACAGCAAAACAGCGTTTTGTTGTGCTCTGGCAATTTTACATTGCAATTTGGAGGGCCGTGATCTCGCTCTTGGCAGTCTTAATTTCTTCCTTGAGTACGCCTCGTACGACAGGAAGAACGTTGACGGATTCCGGTAAATCCACGGTTATCGGATACTCTTAAATTCACGTATTTCAATCTGCAAAGGAGTCGAGGTTCGGGACTTAGTGCGCGACTTTCTCATTCTTTGATTGTGAGTGAAATCGTGCAGACAATGCCCCTGTCGATCTGAGGTTCGCAGGTGAAAACCTCGCTGGACCGGAAGTATCCTCGGATTCCACTGGCTCGCCATTCTGCGATTTAAGAGGCGCGTAAAGTTAATATTTCGGTTAACAAATTCAAACGTTCCTTTTTGCCTACGCGCTCCACGATCACGCGACCTTCGTGCATCGTGATTTCAGTGTATGTTTTCAAGACAAATCGAGCGAACAATAATTCGTCCTTGGTGAAAGGCGTTTGAATCGTAGACGACCGATTAAATTTTATAACCGTCGTGTGTATATTACTTTTCGCATTCCGAGCAGAGTCACGATTTTGCGTTCTGATCTTTTGTATTATTCTTTTCGTTATATTTTCTTATATCACATTATATTCAATCATAATTATTCCGCGAGATTAAAGTGCGTTATTCAACCAATCACTTTTCCGTACAAAGAAGACTGAGTTTTTTGAGTCGCGTTAAAGTCGCTCGACTGATTGAAATATTTTCTTTTGCGTTATTATTTTTGTAATGCATTTCCGATTCGCGTGTAAATCCGATCTGTGTGCCTGGCACGAATCATTGACGATCAATCTAGTCAAGTCCGTTGTATAGTATATTTTATAACAAGCGCGTCTATTGAATATCTAGTAGATGAGAATTGCGTTCCGTTGATTGTTAAACGCGTAAACTGCCATAATATTTGCGGTGCTTCCACCATTCTGTGATAGGCTCTTTTGCCAGACTCCAGTCACTATTTTTTTGAATAAATCAGTATTTTGTTACACCGCAAAATTACGTCTCATTACTGACTTTACCGTTCCTTCTGTCTTGGCGAACGCGCAGCGAACGCGAACCACTCCTGGAGAATCGTAGGGGGAATCGTGCGCTCGTACTACTCGCGTCACATTCTCTTTCGTACAAGTAGCAAAAGAACAAACGTTACATTGTAGATTCCTTCCAGCCATTCCCTCTGACTTTTTTCTCTTCTTCCTTTCCCTCCGCTCTTTCCTTTTTGCATTCCCCTTCTTCTGCTCCTCTCTTCTTCTTTTCTTTCTCCTCTATATCCTCCTGTTTATCGTCCCATTCCCTTTTCACTCCCCTTTCTAACCTCTACTCCTTTAGTTCCTTTCTTAAATCTGCAACCTCTCCTCTTATTCCTCTGAGCTCCTCCAGTACCTCCTTTTGATGTTCCATGGCCCGTCTCTATTTTGCCTTTCCTCTTTACTAATTCCACTTCCCTTCCTTGCTTCTTCGCTTTTCAGCTTTTGCCTCGCGCTTTGTTCTTTTTAATGGCTACTGTTCGGTCCTTTTTTTTCCATCCTACCTTGTTCTTCTTCTATTCAATTCCTATTTCGTGCCCCTCCCTCTTCCGCCACTCGCTCTCTATGTTTCTCTACCTCTTTCATCCATTCTTCCCCTGCACCGTTTCCTCCCAGCAGTTCTTTCACCCTCTCTTGCCACCCCTCCTCTCTCCCCTCCCCCGCGGTGCATCTTTCCCATATATGTTTCCATGTTTCTTCTTCCCATCCACATACTCTACATCTCCTTTTCTCTTCTTTTTCCCAGTGCTTTGCTTCGTTTACTTCGTTTTCCAGCCTGAATCTGGCCACTCTTCTCCATCTCTCCTCCTTCCATCCTTTTTCTAAGTAGCTCGGTATTCCTGGATCCTTTATGATTTTGTACCATTTATTATACCTTGATTCGATTATCTTTTCCCATCTCTCTTCTTCCTGAAGCTGAATATCCTTCTCCTCTATTTCTTCATATCCCATCTCTCCGCTGCGTCTTTTGTCCTCTACCTCTGTTCTTCCCATTCCCCTTTCCTTGAAGAACCTTTCTCTTTCCTCTTCCCACTTACTTCTCTCTCCACTCCTTTCTTCATATCTGATTATTTGTTCCCAGCAGCTTCTGGCCAGCTCCCCTCCTCTTCCTTCCCACAGCTTTCTTTCGTACTCCCATGCCAGCTTTCCTGCTCTTACTCTCATTTTCCATCTTTGTAGCTCCTCCCTGAGCATATATCCTGGTGAACGCCAATCCACCCCTATCGTCCATCTCAGGAATCTCTTGTGCAGCCCCTCTATCGCTTTCCATTCCGTCCATCCCCATATTTCTGCTCCATATGCTATAACTGTCCAGACTAGTCTGTCCCATAGCCATATCCTTCTTCTCCAGTTTTTTCCAAACCTTTCTCCCTCCTATCTTTATCCCTCCTCTCCCCCCATTTCTCAGTTCTTCCTCCATGTCGGCCGTCAGTAGGTTGTACAGTATCGGGCTTAGTGGGCACCCTTGCCTCACTCCTCTTACTGTCCAGAGCGGTTCCGTTAACCCTTCACTCGTTCTTACTCTTGATCTGGTCTCTCTCAGTATCTCTTTAATTCTTATCCTCAACCCCTCCCTTACTCCTCTTTTTCTTAAGGTCTCCATTAACACTCCCCTATCCACTGAGTCGAATGCTGCCCTCAGGTCTATAAAGAAGGCTACCACTTTCCCTTTTGCCCTCTTCACCTGCCTATTTACCAGATAGTTCAGCACGTAGATATTATCTGTCGTGCCCATCCCTCTCCTAAAACCTGTCTGGTTGACCGGTATCATTCCCTTCCCCTCTGCTTCCTCTCTCAATCTCTCCGTCAGGACCGCCGTGTATATCTTATAAAGCGTGGGCATAAGCGTCACCCCTCTATAGTCGCTCGCCTGCGTTCCGTCTCCTTTTTTCTTAATAGGCGCTATTATCCCTTCCTTCCATCCTTCCGGCCATCCCTCCCCTCTCCAGACTCTATTACACATTTCCCTGGCCAATACCAGCACCTCTTCTCCTCCATATTTCCAGACCTCGTTTGGTATTTCGTCTCTTCCTGTCGCTTTCCCATCTTTTAACTTTGCTATGACTTTTCTTATCTCCTCTTTGCTTATTTCTGCTTCTATTTCCTCTTCTTCACCCGGTTCCCTTTCCCCTCCCATTACTGCTTTTGCCTCTGTCCCCCCTAGGAGGTTCATAAAGTGTTTCCTCCATTTATTCCTCTTTAATACCTGTTTTTGCTCTCCCTCTTCTTTTCCTCTCCCTGTTTATTATTCTCCATACCTCTCCTTCCGTTCTTGCTTCCTCTGCCTCTCTTATGAATTTCTCGTTTTCCTCTTCCTTTTTGTCTACGCACAGTCTATTGTATTCTCTTTTGGCCCTTCTGTATCCTTGCCCTTCGATTCTCCCTTTTCTCCAGTCTCTTAGAAACCTCCTCACTTCTTTCTTTTTTTTCATGCACTCCACGTCCCACCAGCCCCTTCTCTTGTGTTCTTTTGATTCTCCTCTTCCTTTCTCAAGCCCTTTTCTAAATTCTCCTAGCATTGTCTCCAGGTCCTCCTCTAAATTTCCCACCCTCATCTTTCTCCAGTCAATTTCGTTTTTAAACCTTTCCCTTCCCTCTTCTGACCAGTTCCCTCGCGCCGCTGGTGTTCTTTTCTCCTCTTCAACCCTCCCCCTCCTTTTCCTCCTTCCAGTTTCAGCATCGGGAGAATGATGATAGCATCGGGTGATGATCTGAATCAATTCTGTCTCCTATCTCCATTCTCTTGATTCTCTCCTCCCCCCTCGCCCCCCGGCACGCGAACGTAGTCTATCACCGTACTCCCTCTTGCTCCTGTATACGTGAATTCTCCTTCCTCATCTCCTTTTATGTTTCCGTTTAGAATCTCCCATCCTGTCTCCCTTAAGGTCTCTAAGCAAGACTTTCCCATCTGCATTCTGCTTCTTGTCCTTTGAGTTCCTTTTCCTTTCCTCTCCATCCTCCTCCCACCCCGTTCCTCTACCTCCTTCCTCTCCTGTTCTCGCGTTGAAGTCCCCTCCTATTATTGTTGAGTAACAATAGAGAAGATGAAGGAGATAAGAGCAAGAATGGAGAATGTGGAGGATGAAAGAGTTTTCATCCTCCACATTCTCCATTCTTGCTCTTATCTCCTTCATCTTCTCCTCTATATCCCCGTTCACGTACACCCTCACTATCCTCCATCCCCCCCCTCTCTTGAACTCCGCTGTCATCATTCCCTTCTTTCCGTCTTCTTTTGTTATTTTTCCTTCTTCTCCCATTAGCGACTCCTTCACTCCCATTAACATTCCCCCCATTGCCCTTCCTTTTTTATTTTTCCTTTCTGCTAGCTGGGCTTCCCACTTGTACCCTTTTGGCAACCACTCTTCTACCTTTTCCCAGCCTTTGTGTTCCTAACCACGTCTCCATTAATATTACCACTTCCCACTTCTTGATCGTCTCTCAAAAGTCCTCGTCTTTGTTTCTGATTCCCGCACAGTTCCAAAATCCTATCTCCCACTCCTCCTTTTCTCCCCCCGCCTCGGCCCCAGCCTTTGTGGTGCTCCTCTTCTTCTTCTGTCTCTTCTCTTTCTCTGTCTTTTTCTCTTTTCTCTTCTTTTTCTTCTGTTCCGTTTTTTCCTCTTCTTCCTCCCTCCTCTCGCTCCCCCTCTGACTTACTTTTTCCCTGCTCTCTCTCTCTTTCCCCTCCTCTCTCTCATCCCTCAATCCCCTTCCCCCTTGTTGGATGGTCCCCCGTTGTTTTCCTGCCACTCTTTCCCTCCCCAATCTTTCAGAGTATTCCTTTCCTCGTCCCACCTCCACCATTTGCCTTCGATTCTGATTCTTCCATGGTCCACCCAAACATATTTTCCTTTTTCTCTTTCCTCCCTTGCTATGTTTCTTAGCTTCCACTGTATTCTCTTCCTCCATGTCAGATTCTCTTCTATTTTTTCGTCCCTGCCCTTCAGGGTCTTCTTCTTCTCCATCACATTTCTTTTGTGCTCCATTGACCTCAGTCTCAGCTGCACCAAGTTTACTTCCTTCCCCCCATCTGTGTACCCCACCGGTTTCACCTCCTCTATCGCGTCCTGTACTCCGATCTCTTTCAGAAGATTTCTGTTCTCTCCTTTACCTTTTCTTTCTTCACTTTTATCCCTTTAACCATTATGTTTTTCTTTCCATTCCTATTTCCTCTCTAATTCTCTTAATTTTACTTTTACTCCTTTGTTTTCTCTGCTGCCCCCTCTCCAGGCTTTGCATTCTCTCTTCTATCGTTCTCCATTTGGTGTTTTCTTTTCGCCTTTCCCCTCCCTCGAGCTCCTCCATTTTCTTTCTTAGTGTTTCCATTTTCTTTTGTTCCAACCATTTATCCTCCCTTCTCTTCATTTCTTCTTTCAGCTTTCCTATTTCCCCTTTTATTCCTGCTATCTCCTCCCTCATTTCTTTTCCCAATACCCTTGTGCTTGCTTCGATCCTTTCTCCCAGCCCTTTTTGGCCTTCTCCTAACTTTTTTATCATCTCCTTTAGTTCCTCCAATTCCTCCTTCTTTTTCCATTTTCTCCTTTTTCTTATCAGGCGACCTCTCTATTAGGCTGCTTTCTCTGAATATCCATCCTTCCATTTGGGGGCTTCCACCCCCTCCTCTTCCCCTCTCCTCCTCCTCCCCTATTTCTGTCTCCCTCTTCCGCTTCCAGATTTCCTCTATGCTGGACATGTTTCCCACACTCAGGCTCTTCTCCCTCTTTAGAACCTCTACGTTGGTCGGCCTGCCTCGTTTACCCCTTTGTCTCCTTTTCCGGTCTCTTCTCTTCCTTCTACTGTTTCCCTCATCTCCTTTGTTTCTTCCTTCCTTTGCTGCCAGCTGTCTCTCTTTACGTTCGCCTCTTCATTATCCCCTGGCATTCCTTTGCTTACCGGTTTATTCCCCTGTCCCCTAAATGTCTCTTCCTGTTCTCTCCTTTCTCCCGTTGCCGCGCTTTCCCAGCTTCTATCTCCTCCTAACCTAACACAAGCGTACCCACTTTCTGCTAATCTTCTTCTCACTCACACTGTTTTCACTTTATCCTACACCACCACTCTTTCTCTCCCTTTTCCGCTCACTGTTTCTGCTGTCCTTATTTTTTCGCTTGACAACTTTTCCGTCTTTTTCGCTCTTTGTTCACCCCACTCGACTCTACCCACGTCCGTTCACAACCGTTACCCGTAAGGGACTCCTAATCGCTTCATTAAATATCTATTTTAAAAATTCTTCCTTTCGAATGTATACATTCAAAATAATCACATGTCGATTATCGATTCATAAAAAAAATAAAAAAATAAAACCACATTCTGCCGGGTACCGCAGTCTAAACACGTGGGCTATCCCCCCTCTTGAACGTATCCGGTTTCACGCCTTTGACGACGTTACTTTTTATTTCTTAGAATCGGCATCTACCTTTGTCGGCAGTATTGGGCCCTTTTATTTCTTTCATTTATTATATGATCATATTATTAGCTTAATAACGTTTTTTTTCTTTTTTTTCTAAATAATATTTATTTTTCCATCATTTATTCACGTCTTATATTGCTTGGCGTAAAGCAGTTAATTATGCCGATTTCTTCTTCGATTCTCAAGTGGTTTAGATTCTTTGCAAGTACCCGACACTAATAACTTAACATAAAAGAAATATGCATCTCACAGTTCCATCTGTGATTTTGCGGTTACTGAATCCGTAGCTGCTACTGTCCGAATCCATTTTTTTTCCTCTAGATGGGTTTTCTTTTCTGTCAGTTCGATGAATAAACCACCTGTGTATCCGTTGACTATAGTCAGACTTTCGCAGTTTTAGCACGTCACAAAAAAACAGCCGGAAAACAACAAAACTCTCACTCAAATCTCTTTTTATCCACACTTAGTTTATGCACTATCTCTTGCGCAGTGAAAGCGTGCTGGGCCCATAACCTTTTGAAAGTTCTGGTTGTGTGGGTAAAAATAAAACGACTGTGTTAACTTATTATTCTTTATTTGACGCGTCAAATCTGATTCTGATCGCTCAAGTGGGCAGAGAGTGCTATCGCCTCACGCCGAAAACCCGCGCCGCCCCACTTCACCTTTTTTTTAAGGAAGAGAAAGAGAAGGAGAAGGCGCTTGCATCGTGTATGTCCCGGATTACGCATAGGCGCACCAAATTCCAACAATTTGCTTACATGAAAAGGTATCTTTCCATACGGTTATGTTACCGACTACATGAAACTGAACGAGACGACATTGCCGACATGTGACAAATTTTGTAATCAACTAAGCGACTGTGCCGTTTCACAGCAGGATTATGGCCATGCGATAAAAGTCTGGTGCAGTTTTAATATAAAAACACTTGGCGAATATAGCGATTTATACCTAACAACAGACGTTTTATTATTGGCCGATATTTTTGAAAATTTTCGTAGCCGCTGTTTGAGAAGTTACAAATTGGATTCTGCATATTACTATACTTTACCCGGTTTTACGTGGGATGCAATGCTGAGGCATACGCGTATCGAATTAGAATTATTGACAGATATCGATATGCTACTTTTTACAGAGCGCGGCATACGTGGTGGTTTAAATCAATCTTCTAATCGATACGCAAAGGCCAATAATAAATACATGGATTCGTACAATTCCGAAGAACCATCGCGATATTTAGCTTATTTCGACGTTAATAATTTGTATGGATGGGCAATGTCGCGGTATCTACCTTGCGGCGAGTTAAAGTGGTTAGACGATAATAAAATTAAAACTTTTAACATTAATACGATATCCGAAAATTCGGTTGGATTCTGGTTTACCGGGTAACCTCAGACCGACCCGATTTTTTTACCATAGCTAGCCCTTGAGATTACGATTCCAACGGTGGTCATCCCATCTCTTAACACCCACCCGCCGCCCCGGTATAGGTCAAAAACTAAAATCGTCCAAAAAGTGGTTTCTGCACTGATCTCAGTGAGCACATTAGGAAAAAAAAAGTGAAAAAAATATAAAAAAAATTTTTTAAAAAGTGAAAAAAAATATTTAAAAAATGAAAAAAAAGAAAAAAAATGTGAAAAAAATAAAAAAACCTAACCTAACCTAACCTTTTTTTTCGTGGGGGAAATCTTCCAAAGACGCCCCCAGCCCCCCTGGAGAGGGGCCGGGGGGAGTGCCAGATTTTTACCGGCTAAAACCCCCACGGTGACCTGCACAGGGCTGTGGTAAGGGCCCCGGGACCTCTAACGAACAACACCGAGACCCCCCCACCCTTGGCGCATAGCGCCCCATCTCGGGGGAGGATCTAACCTTTGACCCTCCCCCTAAGTACCATCTCCGCCGACGCCGGGGGTCACACCCGACGCTGGCTACTCCTCGGGCCGCGTGCAATGACAACCGGGGCCCCAGCCCCGGCCTCCTGCGGCCCAACGGCTCCATTAGGAGTCGCCGATCTGCGATGGGGGACAGGGGCAAGCCCCTCCCCCCGTCCTATCACCCTGGGGGAGGCTTCGGCCTCCCCCCACTAACTCTACCTTGGGGGGGAACCCGAAGCTCCCCCCCCCCTCATCTTGTTAGGGACAGTGGGCAGGATTATCAAGGCCCACCGCCCCGTCCTCCTCAGCTTACTGTGGCGTCTGGGGGGCTCCCCCGGCGGCGCCGTCTCCTGCGGTCGGGATCGGGGTTGGCGCTCCGCCTCTTCCTTCAAGGCGATGACCTCCTCACAGAATGAGGTCTCCACTGATCCTCGCCGGCGAGCATAATTCTCACCACGCTCGCCGGAGAGATATCGACCCCTAACTCGCACCGCAGGGTGTAACGGGCCCGCGCAAACACTGGACAGTGCTCCAGTGTGTGTTGCATGGAATCCCGGGCTCGCCCCGCAGTTGTGGCATATAGCTGTCGCCTCGCTACGAATCCGGCACAGGAAGTCACCGAAGCAACCATGCCCGGTGAGCACCTGTGTGGTCCGGAAGGTGATCCGACCAAACGGGATCCCGAACGGGATCCCTGGGGTACACCCTCATCAACGTCCCTCCGATAGATTCGTCCGTCCCGGCCCACATACATGATGGACCTATCCCGTAGGTAAGCTCCGATCATCCGTCTCAGTACTGGGGGCACTGGGGGTTCCGTGGGGCAGGGTGTTAAAGGTGTTCACTATGTCAAGCGGAACGCCGATCGCCACCCCGCCCCTGGACGTGGCCGAGTCGCATTGGGAGCGCAGCGAGTCGATCGCATCAATGGTGCTGCGCCCCCGTCTGAAGCCGTACTGCGACTCGGCCATATCAGGGCTTACCCGGGATAGGTGCTCGGCGAGGCGGTCAGAAATCACGTTTTCTAAAAGCTTCCCGACCTCGTCGAGCAAAACTATGGGCCGGTACGCGGAGGGACTCTCCGCGGGCCGTCCTTCCTTTCTAAGCAGGACCACTCGTCCAACCTTCCACTCGTCGCGGAATACCCCCTCCTTGAGACAGGCGCTGAAGAGGCGCCTCAATCGCGGTCCAAGGACACGCAGGGCCAATACCCAGGCTCGGCCGGGGACGCCGTCGGGGCACGGAGCGGTGTTCCGAACCCCCATGCGCCTAATGTCCTCGGCCAGCTCCCCCTACGTGACCCCCATGTCGTCGGTCCATTCGGCTTGGACCGGCGGGGGCCAGGGGTGGCTACCGTCGTCACGGGGGAACAACATGTCCACCACCTGACCCAGGAACTGGGGGTCGAGACTCTCCGTCACGGGGGGCGCCGAGGGCCTTAGTTTGCCCATCGCCCACATATAAGGGCGCCCCCACGGATCGTCGTCGAGAGAGCCGAGGAGCTCTTGCCACGCCCGGGATTTGGCCTCTCTCATGGCCAGCTGCAGGGCTACCGCTAACACTCTGTAGCATCCGTACAGCTCATGCTCCCCCGCTAGGTCGCGGTTCCTACTCCGACGGGCCCTTTGCCACTGGCGTCGGGCGACATTGCAATTTTGCCGAATGTCGGCGATTTCACCCGACCACCGTAGGCGGCCCGTCCGGGGAGGCATTTGGCTCGGGGCATGGCGACGTCACAAATCGTCTTCATCGTGCCTCGGAACCATTTCACCTCCGCCCCTATATCCGCGACCGGACCGACCGGTTGCTCCAGCCAGGTCACAGCGAGGGCTACAGCCATCAGCGCGTCCCTGTCCAGCCTCTTCAGCGCCCATCTCCGCGGCGGTAGGCAGCTCGGCGGGCGACGGTCGGGAGTGGAGAATCCGAGGCGGATGTAACGATTATCGCTAAGCGTCTCCGCTTCCTCCTCCACCCTCCAACTTCGCACCATGCGTGCGGCCGCGGGAGTCGCGAACGATAGATCAACTATCGACTCCCCCCGAGCGCGCACGTAGGTGCTAACGGAGTCCCGGTTCAATAACCGGAGCTGGAATTCCGCCGCCCACTCGAGTACCGCCTCACCCCTCGCATCAGTCCTCGGGAACTCCTACGATTGGGCATGGGAGTTGAAATCCCTGAGGACGAGTGTTGACCGGGGGTAGCAAAGGTAGACGACGTCTCTCACCCGGCCTAAGCACTCTTCAAAAGCTGCGAGAGGCTAACTGGGCGGGCAATACGCCGCGATCTCGCACCACAGCACCGCCACGAACCCCCGCCCCTGTTCTATTAGCGTAGGGGCAGGGCAAACGCGGTGCCAATCACTGCCGCGGAGCCGTCATCGTCCCCGACCCAGTCGTGTCTGTCGGGGACTCGGTACGGCTCTGCGGCCACAACTAATCCAATTTTCCACTCGGCCAGGTGATGCAGAAGAAGATCTTGCGCCCTGGCCGAGTGGTTCAGGTTGCCCTGAATTATGGGCCCGTTGGGCCCCATTATTTTCTCGAGGGGGCCGCCTCCGCGGCCTTACCTCCCTTTGGGGTGGCTGACCTGCCACCCATCTTCTTCTTTGGCGCAGCAGCCCTGGCTGGCTGCTGCTGCGCTTGTTTGCGGGCTGCTACAACCCTCTGAACGGCGCCCGTCTTAGCACTGGACCTCCGGGACTTGGGGGCGCACGACTTCACCCCTAACCGGTGCCCCGCGGGTCGCCCCAAGTCGGTGCACAAGGGGCACCGCGGGGTATGCCCCCGAACCGTTTTTTTTTTATCGTGGGGAAATTTTGCATAAGACCCCCTGCCGCCCCTGGGGAGGGTAGCAGGGGAGTGTCAGATTCCTACTGACTAAAACCCCACGGCGACCTCCTCTGGCGTTTGGCAGATACTCCGGGACCTGATTAATATAACTCCGGAGCTTCCCCCGCCGTGCGCTGAGAACGTCCCTCACCGAGAGAGACAGAACTCCCCCAGCCGACCCCGGGGTTCGCACCCGGTGCCGGCTCCATCGCGGCGGAACTGCGTGCAATGGCGGCCAGGCCCCCCAGCCCGTAGCTCCTGCAGTCCCCGCGCCTCAATCTCCTCACAGGCTACGGGGAGGAGCAACGCCCCGCCCGCCCGCGAGGAAGATCGGGCGCCGCGAGCAGGGCGCCTGCGGCCCGCCGAGTCATCCCTCTGTGGGCTGCGGTAAGCCTTGGCCCGCCACCCTCCAGGGGGACTCCCTCAGCTCCGCTGCACCCCCCTGCGGGGGCCGGCGCTACTCCCTACGTGGGAGGGAAACACCACTCTCCGCCCGGAGTCACCCGGCCCCCCAGAGGTGGACGGAGAGCGGCCCGCGATTGAGAACTTGTTCCCCACCCGTACGCCCCCGGGTCCGACCGGGGTTCGGGCTCATTTCGTCCGGGGCGGGAGGGTACACTGCGACCCCTCCCGCCCCCACAAATGCAACCCCGTAAAATTCTCTTCGCAGGAGGCGGGAGGGCACGCTACACTACCCCATCCAGCATCCATCGCGTCGGAGGGGCAAACAGCGCACTCCGCCATCACCCCCCCCGCAACCCTTACGGCGGCGGATTCCAGCGTCGTCACGGCTCACATCCGCGTCCTCTGCGAGCGGGATCGTATCTTTCGTGACCCCGCTCGGACCTCTCCTTGAGGGCCATGACCTCCTCGCAAAAGGAGGTCACCGCTCTCCACTCTGGCTCGCCGACAAGCATCTGTCTCACGACGCCTGCCGGCGAGAGGTCCTCCCCGATCTCCATCGTTAGGGCATGGCGGGCTACCGCAAACACTGGGCACTCCGCCAGCGTGTGCTGTGCGGTGTCCCGCGCCGCCCCACAGAGCGAACACCGGGGGGACCACTCCCTCTCCCTCCGGCACAGGAACTCCCCGAACACCCCGTGTCCGGTGAGCACCTGCGTGACCCGGAACGACAGGCTATCGTGGCCGCGGTCCCGCCACTCCGATATCACCGGCAGGACCGCCCCGACGGCGCGGCTTTCGGCGGCAGCCCCCCCCCCCCTGCTAAGGAGCTGTGCCACCTTTCCGCCCCCGCCAGCCGGGCCTTCCCGGCCCGGCGGAGGGCTCGCGAATACCAGTATGTACTGAATTCGACCTCCGCCTGGTGCCGGAGTGAGATGGGACCCGCTAGGACCATCGCCACCTCGTAGGAGATCGTGCAGTAGCCCCGCACGATCCTGATGGCCAGCCTGCGCTCCAACCGCCGCAGCAGAGTGCAGCTGTGCCTGCTGACCGCCAGATCGCCGGTCCATATCGGAGCCCAGTATAGGGCTATGGACCGGACGATTCCCACGTATAGGCGGTGAACCCTCACTCCCGGCCCCCCGAGGTTGGGTAAAAGGCGGCCAAGATTGGTCGCCACCCATTCCAATCGGGGAGCCAGGCGGTCGAAGTGAACATCGAACCGCCAGTGGTTGTCGAGATACAGGCCAAGGTACCGAAGACCCCGGCCGATCACGATCCGGCAACCGTCTATCCCGAGGCAGAGTTGGGCCGGAGGGACTGCCCCACGCCCAGGCTCGAAGAACCACATGGCCTCGGTCTTGTGGAGGGCCAGCGCCAGACCCAGCCCCCGGATCACTTCTCGCACTATGGCGACCCCCACCTCGACACGGGGGCAGGTCCTCAACCAGTCCCGCCCGGTGGCCAGCAGGACGTAATCGTCTGCGAATACTGTGGCCCACACCCCGGGCGGGAGGTTCCCCTTGCATCGCCGCGTCGCACCCCAGGTTCCATAAGGGGGGGCCCAATACTGACCCCTGGGGCACTCCGCGGTCGACCTCCCTCCGGTGCTGCGTACCGCCCCGACCCGTGTACTGGATCCACCTGCCATCCAAGAAAGCCCCGATGATCCTCTGCAGATACGGGGGGACGTTGTGATGAACCAACGCCCCCCGTATAGTCCCATGGGGCAGGGTGTTGGACGCGTTTGTGACGCCCAAAGAGACGCCCAGCGCCACCCCACCCCGGGACGTGGCCGACTCGGTGAGGGCGCGGACCCGCTGAATAGCGTCTATGGTGCTGCGATCCTCGCGAAACCCGAACTGGGTGTCGGCCAGATCGGGGCCAACGCTCGACAGGTGGTGGACCAACAGCACAATGGGCCGGTACGCAGAGGGAGAATCTGCGGGCCGTCCGTCCTTTCGGAGGAGGACCAGCCGCCCCTCCCTCCATATCGAGGGGAACACCCCCTGCTCTACCGCGGCGCTGAAGAGGCGACACAGCCTGGGACCTAGGACGCCGGACGCGATAATCCAGACGCGGCCGGGGTTGCCGTCCGGGCCGGGGGCAGTGTTCTTGGCCACGAGCCTTCTGACCGCATTGTCTAGCTCCTCCTCTGTGACCCCCAGGTCGGCGGACCAGGCGACGGGCTCCGCCTGCCCTTGCTGACGACGCGGGTGCGACGTTCCCCGGAACGGGGGAAGAGGGTGTCTATTATCCGCGTCAGCAGCTGGGGGTCCAGGCTCTCCGAGATCGGTGGTGCCCGTGCACGGAGCTTGCCCATGACCATCCAGTAAGGGCGCCCCCACGGGTTCTCATCCAGAGAGCCCTGGAGCTCTTCCCACGCCCGGGATTTCGCGTCCCTGATGGCCTGCCTCAGGGCTACCACGAAGACCTGGTGTGTGCCCCTTAGTAGATCCTCCATCGCCGGGTGACGGACCCGAGCCCTTCGGGCGCGCTGCCACTGGCGCCGGGCGTGCTGACACTCGGATCGAAGATCCGCAATGTCGCCCGACCACCAGTACACCGCCCTCTGGGGGGGCAGGCACAGGGCCCGGGGGATGGCGGTGTCGCATATTGCGGTCATCGCCTCCCGGAACCACTTGGCCTTCCCCTCAACGTCCGCGACCGGCCCGGCCGGAAGAGCTGGCCAGGCCACGGCGAGGTATGCGGCCATCAGCATGTCCCTGTCCAGCCTCCTCAGCACCCAGCAACGCAGTGGCGGGTCCCGCGCCGTGCGGGGGGCGGCGGGGAGGGAGTAGTCGAAGCTGATGTATCAGTGATCACTCAGCGTCTCCCTCGCCGCCACCCTGCAATTTTGCACCCTGCGCCCGGCCACAGAGGACGCTCAGCCCAGATCCACAATGGATTCCCCCTGAGCCCGAACGCAGGTGCTGGCGGAGCCCCTGTTCAGGAGCAGGAGCCCCGCGCCAGCCGCTCAGAGCAGTACCGCCCTTCCTCTCGCGTCGGTCCTCGGGGACCCCCAGCCTTCGGCCTTTGAGTTGAAATCCCCGAGGACCAACGTCGGCCGGGTGTGGGAGCTAACCACGACGCTCCCCACCCGGTCCAGGAACTCCTCGAACCGCTCCAGGGACCAGCTGGGCGGCGCGTACACGTCCACCACTGCGACGCCCCCCCAATCAACGGCCACGAAACCCCGTCCCCGTGCTAAGACATCGGCGGGCGGCGGGGGGACGTTCCGGCCCCCCAAGACGATGGCGACGGAGACCGCCGCGTCGCCGAACCAGTTGGGCCGGTCCAGGACGCGGTACGGCTCCGACACCACCGCAACCTCAATCTACCACTCGGCCAGGGTTTGGAGCAAAAGGTCCTGCGCCCCAGCCGAGTGGTTGGTGTTGGCCTGGAGGAACGGACCCTTAGGCCCCATTGCGCGCCGTATCCGCTGCCGCCTCCACAGCAGACCCTGCGTTGTTGAGGCCCGCTACCCCAGTGGGCGATGCAGCCGGGGGCTGCTTCGCGCGCGTCTTCTTTGCGGACTTCTTCCGCCCCTTCTTCGAGGAGGCCGAAGGGCATCCTCTGGCCCCATCCTATCCCCCGCGGATCGCCCTGCATCGGTGCACAGGGGGCACCGCGGCGGGTCGTGCAGCCGCTGGCTCGATGGTCCAGATCGCCGCAGTTAAAGCAGCGATCCGAACGATCGACCCCGCAGGGACACCGCTGCCTGACAGGGCTAGTCTCCAGGCAGCGGTAGCACTGCAGGGGGCGAGCCGCCAAGGCCTCGACCCGTGCTGAGGACCAGCCGACCCTCAGCCTCCCCGCGCCGACCACCTTGTTGGCCGAGGTAAGGGGGCACCTCACCCAGACCCTGTCCAGGTCACGGGGTGAGGAGCGAATTTCCCCCACCTTGACCTCCTCCGCGGTGCAGGCGCCTCCAGTTGCCACAGCCGCTGCAACCCCCCCCCCCCCCCCCCGGGCCCCGAACCTAACCTAACCTAACCTAATGTAACTCCTCGCCTCTGCTCCCTTATATGGGGCGGTTTCGGCGCCTTGGCTCCGTTGACTGCTTAGGTTAGGTTAGGTGGACTGGTACAGCGTTTATTAGTTACCTTCTTTTGATACGTCATTCAATAATCAGGTCTATTTGCATTTGCGTTGACATGATCACTTGTCATTCATCATTTACCATTTACAGTTTACAATCTAACTTATAATTTACTCTGGTAAAGGAAAAGATTACTGTAGCTAATAATTTTATGGTTAAATTATATTTTATTAAGTCTACTTCTTGTATTTTGTATTCTATTTTATTATATTTCTTTTTGTTTTACATTGTATTTTGTTACATTACATCACATTTACACTCTTACATGATAGTTACAGCCTTCATTTTTTACTTTATGCCTTACTATTATTTACCTCATTCTTCTTTAATATCTTTAATTGATTACTTCATTGTTCATTCGTTCATTCTTTCATTCGGTCATTGTTTACTTATTCCAAATTGAATTGAATTAAAGTAATTGTTATGATTTAGTTTATTTTTACTTATGATGCTACAAAGTTCTGTAGATGGTATTAATATATTTATGGTCTGCTTCCATACGGTTATTCTATATTCTATATTTTTTCTATATTTTAATATATTTATATTTTATGTATTGTGATTATTAGTGTCACGTTATCACTGTTATTTACTTATCTCATTACCAGCTCTTGATTTTATTTCTGATTTGTTACCTGTACATCTCTGATATTTTTTAGGCATCTTGATATTCTTTGATATTCTTTAATTCAATTTATTCTTGACGTCTCTCTTGTAATAGTATAGCTCTTTCTTAACGGTGTGCTGGTTCTGTAAATTTAATATTCATGTCATCAGGATGGGTTATTCCGGTTATTCTGTAGCATATTGCAATTATCTTACCTTGTTTCCTTTCCTTTCTTCTTCTTTTCTTTTCTTCCTTTTAGTTGCAATTCAGCTCTTTAATTAATAATCTTTTTCTTTAACTTGACCTTGCATGCTGGTTTTGACACTCTGTGGCTTTGACATATTGGGGTTATGTTTCTCTAAATAAGTGCCAGCCGTTATCTCATCTCTGAATTTGACTTTTCTATGGTTTCTACTTCACTTACTTACTCGTACTTGCTGGTATTCTGCTGTTCCTTCCTTCATTCATTCATTGACTAATTCATTCATTATTCACTCATTACTGTGTTCTTGAATTGTTAGTTACTTTCCTTCTTTTCCATTAATGAGAGTTTGGAAACTTGTAATTTTTTATAACGCCCTGCGTCTGTCGGCATAAGAGTCTTATTTTATTTAGTTATTCAGCCTCCTACTCCTTCGTGATTGTTTTTCTTTATTTTCGCTGTTTTTGGTGTAATTTGTTTCTTTGCGACGCGATAATGCAGTAACGCGGTGCGTCCTGCAATCTGCGCAATCTGCGGGACTTATTCGGGTTGATTTTTAAGTTTATTTTTTATTTTTTCCTTATTATGTTATTGATTTACTTTTGTTAGGCTACTTTACACGTTTAAATTTAATTTATAATCATATTTTATTCTATTTTGTACTACAACTTAGATGATGTTTTATATATGTAATATATTTACAATCGTAGTATTAACTTATTTCTTTAATTATTAATAAATTAATTTTTGATTTTGGCTCGTCTGGGAGTTTATCTGTTATCCCTTTTATTTTTATTTTAGTCTAACTATGTTCGTTCATAGTATTGTACACCAGACTTATCTTTGATGGTAGGTCTGATGGTAAGTATGGTTTTCTAGGATTGCGCGGCTGCACGGTGGACAGTTCTGCAGTCGGTAACTGGGTAACGAGTAACTGGCGCGTGGTAGGGAATACTACGCGGCAGATAGTATGTTTGTGGGTAACCGTTGCGGAGTGAGCGGCCGAGTATTATTATGTGGTAAATGGAATAGTTGCTGCTGGTAGTATCTTTGGGGCTGTGGTTGGTTACCAACTAAACATAGCTTTGCAGCTTATTGTCGAACAATCCTGCGCGCTTTACTTTGCATGATGTGTTTTCCTTTCGGCACTTGCCCAATTTTGGTTTACTAATTGTCTTTATTTAATTAATAATTTAATTATTAGTCAATGTAACAGAGTTCGACGCAGTCTTGTGTGGCTGATTTAACTTGGATGTTTGATTGTTTACTTTAACTTCAACTTAGTATTGTTAATTATTCTAACGGAATACTCTGTTTTCTTGTGCTTTTTCTTTTTCTACTCTGCTTTCCTTTGGCACTTTTGCCCGATGTTGGTTTACTTCGTGTCTTTATTTAATTATTCAATGCAGCAGAGTTCAACGCAGTCTTGTGTGGCTGAATGAACTTGGTGTTTGATTGTTGCTGTAATGTTTACTATTATACTTCCCTAACTAACTTATCTTCTCTCTCTGCTACATTTGCTTGTTTTATTACTCTTCCGCCCACGGCATTGTTCAGTTTAACTTCATCTAAGTATTATTAATTATTAACCACCCACATGGCGTTATTGGATCTCAATTAGTCTTTACGGGACTTGGGAGCGGGTAGGTTTGACTGGAATGCAGGGAGTTAATTTAACTTTTTGCAGTTCCATAATCTAAGTTGAATTTATTCTGATTGTTTGGCGGTAATCGTTCATTATTACATAACGTTTTTACATTCGTACAGTATCGCCCGTCATTTTACTGTACTGTTTGGGTTGTTGGTAATCTTTTATCTTTATTATTATTTTTTAGTTTCAGTATTAAGTTCTTTCAGGAATAAGCTCATAGGGTCATGACGATGTTGTTTTTGTAGGATCTAGCGACATTTACATCCTGCAGTGCGGCGTGCTACTTGTCAGAAATGTAGAGATTTAAATTATTCTAATATTCAAATATATTAATATTCTAATACTGGGATGGCGGTATAATAATGTAGGGTGTTATGATAATTGATAGTCTGATAGTTTTTGTAAACTATATTTTGCTCGATTTGGTTTCTGTATGATATTCCTTGCATTCTGTCAAAGTTGCACTCTTTCTGTCGATTATATTGCTTTATTTGATGTATGGTAGCTGATGTGTAGCCTGAGATGCTGGTTAGGGGCGTTGTTAGGGGCTTTGTGTGTGGGTGGAACAAGTCATCGAGGGTTGCAGCCTAAGAAGACGTAGCACGGTCAACCGGGTAAGGACTTGCCTGGTACCTGGCCGTGCTGAAGAAAAATGGCCTGTCCTCGTGGAAGGACAGGTGGGCGTGATGACTGCAAGGATAAGCCACATCATCATTCTCAACCTACCATGGTGGATGAAGATTGGGGCGATCAACCGGGAGATGCGAAGTCCCGGGTCCTGATCGTGACCGAAG
The DNA here is from genome assembly GCF_907164935.1 of Osmia bicornis bicornis. Lineage (NCBI taxonomy): Eukaryota > Metazoa > Arthropoda > Insecta > Hymenoptera > Megachilidae > Osmia > Osmia bicornis. The sequence continues at coordinate 12,064,369 of NC_060218.1, forward strand.
AGGAAGCCCTGTCTTGGCAGGTGAACACATGGCGCGACCACCCGTCGAGTGGGAATCCTCCGGTTCCTGGTCGTGGCCGAAGAAAAATCCTGTGCTTACGCGGTGCAGGTTGAAACATCCTACCGCTTGATCGGAGGTGTAACGGCGTGGATCCTCAACCAATCATGGTCGCCTACCGCATGTCAGATTGAGGGTAGACGAAAGCGTATTTGAAAGCTAGGAAGCTGAAGCGCAGTTGCGGCTATTGTTGGTTCATGTTGGATATCCTCTAAGGATGAAACGGTTCTGGCGGCCTACGTTGGGAGAGGTTTTTAGTGGGTAGTGTATCAGGCTGCGGATGCCCCTTCTGGGCGCCGCTAGGTCGCCCCTTCTGGGCTGTGACCTCATCTTTTGTGCTCACCCTTTAGGGTGCTGCCATGTTGCCCCTTCTGGGTTGCCTCTTCTGTCAAAAAAAAAAAAAAAAAAAAAAAAAAGGGTTAGGTTAGGTGGATTTCCACTGAAGGCTCGGGGCCAAGAACACCGCCCCGGGCCCGGACGGCATCTCCGGCCGCGCCTGAGTTATCGCGTCCGGCGCCCTAGGTCCGAAGCTGTGCCGCCTCTTCAGCGCCGCGTTGGTGCAGGGGGTGTTCCCCTCGATATGGAAGGAGGGGCGGCTGGTCCTCCTCCGAAAGGACGGACGGCCCGTAGACTCTCCCTCTGCGTACCGGCCCATTGTGCTGTTGGACGAGGTGGGAAAACTCTTCAAGCGTGTCATCGCCAAACGCCTCGTCCACCACCTGTCGAGTGTTGGCCCCGATCTGGCCGACACCCAGTTCGGGTTTCGCGAGGGTCGCAGCACCATAAACGCTATTCAGCGGGTGCGCACCCTCGCCGAGTCGGCCACGTCCCGGGGTGGGGTGGCGCTGGGCGTCTCTATGGACGTTACAAACACGTTCAACACCCTGCCCCATGGGACGATACGGGGGGCGCTGGTTCACCACAACGTCCCCCCGTATCTGCAGAGGATCATCGGGGCCTTCCTGGATGGCAGGTGGATACACTACACGGGCCGGGGCGGTACGCAGCACTGGAGGGAGGTCGACCGCGGAGTGCCCCAGGGGTCCAAACTGGGCCCCCTCTTATGGAACCTGGGGTACGACGAGGCGCTGCGGGTGAACCCGGGGTGTGGGCCACGGTATTCGCAGATGATTACTTCCTGCTGGCCACCGGGTGGGACTGGTTGAGGACCTGCCGCCGTGCCGAGGTGGGGGTCGCCATCGTGCGAGGAGTGATCCGGGGGCTGGGTCTGGCGCTGACTCCCCACATGAACGAGGCCATGTGGTTCTTCGATCCTCGGCGTGGGGTAGCCCCTCCGGCCCAGCTCTGGCTCGAGGTCGACGGGTGCCGGATCGTGATCGGCCGGAGTCTTCGGTACCTCGGCCTGTATCTCGACAGCCACTGGCGGTTCGATGTTCACTTCGACCGCCTGGCTACCCGATTGGAATGCGTGGCGACCAAACTTGGCCGCCTTTTGCCCAACCTCGGGGGGCCGGGAGTGAGGGTTCGCCGCCTATACGTGGGAATCATCCGGTCCATAGCCCTATACGGGGCTCCGATATGGGCCGGCGATCTGGCGGTCAACAGGCAGAGCTGCACTCTGCTGCGGCGGGTGGAGCGCCGGCTAGCCATCAGGATCGTGCGGGGCTACTGCACGATCTCCTACGAGGGGGCGATATTCCTGGCGGGTCTCATCCCACTCCGGTACCAGGCGGAGGTCGAATTCAGTACATACTGGTATTCGCGAGCCCTCCGCCAGGCCGGGGAGGACCGGCTGGGGCCGACGGTCGAGAAACATCGGAGACAGGCCCGGGTGGTCGCGGCGGAAAGGTGGCAGAGATCCCTAGCAGAGGGGGCTGCCGCTGGAGGCCGCGCGCGCCTTCGGGGCGGTCCTGCCGGTGTTATCGGAGTGGCGGGACCGCGGCCATGGCGGCCTGTCGTTCCGGGTCATGCAGGTGCTCTCCGGACACGGGGTGTTCGGGGAGTTCCTGTGCCGGAGGAACAGGGAATGGACCCCCCACTGTTGGCTCTGCGGGGCGGCGCAGGACACCGCACAACACACGCTGGCGGAGTGCCCGGTGTTTGCGGTGGCCCGCCACGCCCTGACAGCGGAAATAGGGGAGGACCTCTCGCCGGCAGGCGTCGTGAGACAGATGCTTGCCGGCGAGACAGAATGGAGGGCCGTGACCTCCTTCTGCGAGGTCATGGCCCTCAAGGAGAGGTCCGAGCGGGATCGTGAAAGGTACGATCCCGCTCGGAGAGATCGCGGACGTGGGCCGCGACGACGATGCTGGGATCCGCCGCCGTAAGGGGTGCGGGGGGGGGGGGGGCGATGACGGCTTTCGCTGTTTGCCCCCCCGGCGCGACGGATGCGGCACGGGGTTGCGTAGCGGGAGGGCATGCGGGCCCTCCCGTCTCCTGGGAGAGATTTTTACGGGGATGTTTCATGTGGGGGCGGGAGGGGTCGCGGTGTACCCTCCCTCCCCGGACGAAATGAGCCCTCACCCCGGTCGGACTCGGGGGCGTGCGGGTGGGGAACCCGTTTTCAATCGGGGGCCCCGTTCCGTCCGCCTCTGGGGGGCCCGGTGACTCCGGGCGGAAAGTGGAGTTTCCCTCTCACGTTGGGAGTGGCGCTGGCCCCCCCAGGGGGGGTGCAGCGGAGCCCACAGGGGGACGACTCGGCGGGCCGCAGGCGCCCTGTTCGGGAGCCATTGCACGCGGACCCGGGGTGTAGCCGGCACCGGAAGCCGGCGGAGCGAAGTGCTGCGCCCGATCTTCCTCGCGGGCGGGCGGGGTGTTGCTCCTCCCGTAGCCTGTGAGGAGATCGAGGCGCGGGGACTGCAGGCGGTACGGGCTGGGGAGCCCGGCCGCCATTGCACGCAGTTCCCCCGCGATGGAGCCGGCACCGGGTGCCGGCTGGGGGAATCAGCACTCCCCCGGTGAGGGGCGCCTTCAGTGCACGGCGTGGGAGGCTCCGGAGTTATAGTAATCAGGTCCCGGAGCCTCTGCCATACGCCAGAGGAGGTCGCCGTGGGGTTTTAGTCAGTAGGAATCTGACACTCCCCCGCTGTCCCTCCCCCCCCAGGGGCGGTCTAATGTAAGATTTCCCCACGAAAAAAAAAGAAAAACAAAAAAAGGTGGATTCCCGCTCGATGCGTCGAGGAGAGCGGACGTGTTTCGTGGTCGCTCCGTGGTTAGATTTGCAACGCGGTGGATAGCGGCTTAGTTACTCGCGTTTTTTGGTAAAATCGTGTTTATTGTGTGTTTGGAAGTGCTATTGTGTCGTTTTTGATTAAATAGTGTATTAATTTATTATTAAACATTGAAAACGTGGTGTGCGTGTTATGGGGCATTTCGACTTCGTGTTTCCGGTGTTCGGGCTGTGTTGCGTGTTTAACGTGGTCAGCGCGGTCAGAAAACACAAACACCTGAGTAACGGTAACAATAAATATATTTAACAAAAAAGAAAAGTATATACAAGAGTAAAGCGTGGTCCGAAACTATACACTATTTAAACTAAGCTTATTACAATAAAACACACGCGTGGACTGAATATCGTTTTGGATGTAACAATATCACGAGTAAAGCGTGGGCTGAAGTAATACGCGTCGCGTGGGCAGCAAAACTATGTACTTGTAATGATCGGCGAGGACTGCGAAACACGTGTTCTCACGTCGAACGGTCGTACAAGAAGAACAAGAATCGATCATGGCGTCGATCGTGCCGGTTCCGCGTGGAGAGGGGACCGCGTGGACAAAGTGGGCCCGAGAGGTGCTGCCGCTATCGGTAACGACGCACCAACGAAGTATTTTCGTTGCCAACTTCGCCGTTCGGCGTAGACTTGGGGAATTTCGCCAACATTTCCCCCCGGCCATCAGCGACTGGTCGATGATGTGGTCTGCGTGTCCGAGCTGTTCTGCGAGGGCTGATGAAGAATGGCCAGCTTGGCGATGGGCCGCGTGAGCGTCGTGGTGGCCGTCTTGAGTTCGGCGACTCTGCTCAATCCGTCCTTGCCTGGTAGGAGTTTGAGAACCCGTGCCATGGGCCATTTCCCTGGGGGCAAGCGTTCATCAGTGATAAGAACAAGAGTGCCTACCTTGATCTCATTTGATGGATGGTGCCACTTCGAGATTGCCTGGAGTCGTTGAAGGTACTGCGTGGACCAGAGTCTCCAAAATTGTTGGAGGCGCTGTTGTAGAAATTGCCATCTTGACAAGCGATTGACTGCAACTTCTAGAAGCGTGGGCTCTGGCACTGCGTTGATCTGCGTTCCAATCAGGAAATGTCCTGGTGAGAGGGCTGCGATGTCGTCTGGATCGTCGCTGAGTGGTTCCAGTGGCCGCGAGTTGAGGATCGCTTCTATCTGCGTGAGCAATGTTACTGATTCCTCGTACGTCAGTAGAGCGTCCCCAATCGTCCTCTTGAGGTGAAACTTGAGAGATTTCACAACCGCTTCCCACTTTCCACCCATGTGAGGGGCGGCAGGAGGGTTGAAATGCCACTGAGTTCCGTCCTCAGCGAGCAGTGCTGCGATGTCCTGATTTTCCTGCGTGCTCTGCGTGAACTGCTTCTTTAATTGCGTGTCTGCTCCTTGGAAGTTGGTGCCGCAGTCTGAATAGAGAGCAGCTGCGATGCCTCGTCTTGAGGTAAATCTGCGATATGCTGCGATGAAGGCGTCTGTCGAGTAGTCAGAACCAACTTCCAAGTGCACGGCGGATGTTGCGAAGCACACAAATACGCAAATCCACCCTTTCTGCGTCTTGGCTCCTCTTCCCTTCCAAGTTTTCAGCGTGAGCGGTCCTGCGTAGTCCACCCCTGTGTGGGTGAACGGGCGTGATGGAGTGACTCGACAAAGAGGTAGTTGGCCCATCAGTTGATGGGCACGGATCCCCCTCTGCCGAGCACACTTCACACACCGCAGGATATGCGTTTTTACTGGAGCTCGTCCACCGATGATCCAGTAGCGTTGTCTGAGAAAGGCAAGAGTGGATTGCGTACCTCCGTGCATGGTCTGATGATGAGCGTGGTCGATGAGAAGCGTTGACAGTCTCGAATCACGAGGCAAAATTACCGGGTGTTTGCCCTCGTGCGAAAGTTCTGAATGTTGGAGGCGCCCGCCTACCCTGGCGATTCCCTGATGGTCGAGGTAAGCCGTGAGGCTCGTGAAAGGATGCGTAGACGGAAGCATTGTTCCCTTTGCGAGTGCAGCGAGTTCGTCTTTGAAGAACGTAGACTGCGTGGCCTGAATCCAGTAAATTCTGGCCCTTTCCATATCAGCTGCGGTGATGAGAAGCGTGGGCGAAGCATCTTGTCGTTTGAACAGCTTGTCCACGAATTTGAGGCAGAGAGCGGTGATTCTGCGTAATCTGTTAAAGGAAGAATATTTATAGATTAACTCCCATGAATATTCTTTTACTGCGTTTGCCGTGTGGAGTGCGACGACAGCACGAGCTCCTGGGGCGCCCAACTCGTCTGCATCGACACTGGTCTGCTTGGGCCACGCGTTCTGCGTTTGCGTGAGCCACGGTGGTCCCGTCCACCAAAGCGAGTGCTGCTGTAGCTGATCTGTCGTCATGCCTCTTGACGCGCAGTCAGCCGGATTCGAAGATCCTGGTACATGCCTCCAGTGAAAGTTCTGCGTGATCTCCTGGATTTGGATTACCCTGTTGCGTACGTAATCCTTCCATTTGGAGGGGTGCGTCTTGATCCAAGCCAGCGTAACTTCTGAGTCCGTCCACATAAATGTCTGAGAAACGGGCATGTTCAAAGTAGCGTGAACATGCCGCATCAGTTTAGAGAGTAGCAGCGCTGCTGTGAGTTCCAACCTCGGGATGGTCAGACGTTTGAGTGGTGTCACTCGCGTTTTCGAGCAGATGAGAGAAGTGTGGGTACCCGTGGACGGTGCGTGGACAACGAGATAGACGACGGCTGCCATTGCGAGGACAGAAGCATCTGAGAAACCATGTAGCTCAACTGTTGACGTAGTCAATGTGTTGAACCATCGTGGAATGGATAGCCTGGCCAGGCGCGTTAAATCTTCTCTGATGCTGAGCCAGCGATTTGTAATTGAAAGAGGCAGCAGGTCGTCCCAGCCGAGTTCCTGTAACCAGAGCTCTTGAATGAGAATTTGGCTCTAATAACTACAGGTGCAACAAAACCGAGAGGATCAAATAGTTGTGCTACTTCTGAGAGGACGAGGCGTTTCGTGAACTGCGTGCGTTAAGTAGCTGATATGGTTGCGAAATTGAATGCGTCTTCATGCGGTGTCCATTTGATTCCGAGAATCTTGGTTTCGCAGTCGTCAAACGAAATTGATGCGTTGTTCTGATTATCTGCGAGGGCTTCAAGCAACGACTTGCTGGTAGAGTGCCATTTTGCCAACGGAAATCCACCCGCTTGGCAAAGTTGCGTCAGCTGACTTGCAACATCCTGTAGATGGTCTGCGGTATCTGCGCCACCAAAAATGTCGTCAACGTACCTGCCATTTTTTATGGGTTCGACGGCAAGGGGGAATTTCCACCCTTCGTCGTCAGCGAGTTGCAAGAGCGTTCTCACGGCTAGGTACGGTGCAGCTTTCGTTCCGTATGTGACCGTGGTCAGCTGGTACTGCGTTTCCTGTTGAGTTTCATCCAGCCAGAGTATCTGCTGCAAGCTCCAGTCCTCCGGATGCACCTTGATTTGGCGATACATCTTCGTGATGTCGGTTGCAAACAGATGTTTGAATCTGCGTATCCAGATGAGCAGATCTGCGATGTTCAGCATAAGGTTCGGACCGGTGTGGAGAAGATCATTTAATGCGTGTCCTGAAGAAGTTGGGCTGGAGCCATTGAACACCACTCGCAAGGCGGTGGTCGTGCTGCCCAACTTGAGAACGCCATGGTGCGGAAGAAAGTACTGAAACGGACTGATTATTGAGTCATTGTTCAGTCTTACCATGTGGCCAAGCTGCTCATATTCGAGCATGAACTTGGTGTACAGCTGTTTGTACTGAGCGTCCTTGCTGAATCGTCGGTGTGTCCTCCGAAGACAATGGTGCGCCATCTGGTATGAATTGCCAAGTGCTCGTGGATGGAGTTTGAGTGGCAATCGCACGATGTACCTTCCTGAAGAGTCTCGCGAATGCGTGGTCTGAAAGTGATCTTCGCACTCTTGCTCTTCTGGTGTGAGCAAGGGTGCCGTGTCCTGCGGTGGCTCTTCTTGCGTCCAGAAGCGGCTGAGTAACTCATCCAACTGGCAATCGGTGTTACTGACCGTCACCTGATGAGAGGTCCTGCGAATGGTCTGAATGCCCTCGAGGGGCCCGATTACGAGCCAACCGAAGATCGAAAGTTGAGCGATCAACGGTGTTGAAGCGTTCCGGATGATGTTTGGCTTGATGACTTGCCCGTTCGGCTCCGAGAATAATGTCCACCGGTCTGGAGACGAGAAATTGCGGATCTGCTAGATTCAATTTCTCCAGATGCGATGGCAGCGTTGGACGAGCTGGTGGTTCGGATGGTAAGCAAGTGGTCACCTTCGTCAGCACATGTGCTTGAATGGTGACTGAGAGTGGTCTGTAATTTGAATGGAGGGTAATATTGACCACTCCATTCGTCTGCGAGGTCCTTGCTCCACCAACTCCGTGGACATCCAATGAGGAGCGTTGTCTTCTGAGACTGAGCTGCGTTACTAATGACTCTGAAATCAGCGAGACTTCAGAGCCCGAATCAATGAGTATTCTTACTTGCTGCACTGCGAGGTCAGTGTGCACTCTTGCGAGTGCCGTTGCTAAAAGCGTGGTCCGTGGTCTGCGTGTACTGGTTGCGTGGGCTGAACGATTTCTGTGTGCGTGGGCTGCGATGGCTGCGGGTGCGTTGACGACTGCACCGTCACTTCAATGTGTGGTAGTTGAAGTGGTTGGCGTGGTCTGCGTGGTGGCTGCTGGAGCCGGCGTGGACGTGGTCTGCGATGGTGCCGTTGGTGGGAGACCAGGCACTAGCACCTTGCTAATATCCGCACCGTGGAGCATAGTGTGATGTATCTCCTCGCAGATCTTGCACCGTTGTCGTGTTCGGCAGCTGCGCAGGTTGTGATGGCCAAGACAGTTCACGCAAAGCGCGTGTGCCTTGACCACGTTGGCGCGGTCGTGCGGGGTCAGTGCTCTGAATGGTGGGCATGCTGACAGAAAGTGATCTTTCTGGCAGAAAGCGCACGGGTAGAGTGCGGACTGCGTGGACCTGGCGTTGGCTGCGGGTGCTGCGGGGGCGGGAGCAACTGTTCGTGTAGTTCCTGCGTGGGCTGCGACTCGTGCTGGAGCGGAACGTTGCTGCGAAGGCTGCGTGGTCCTGGATGTCGTGGTCGGCGTGGGCTGTACGGCACGAGCAGTGCTCAGCTGCTCCAGCTGTTCTAGGGTGCGTGCGCGCGCAAGCAGAAACGTGGTCAGCTGTTCTAGTGTAGGGTAGTCCTTCGTCGTGGCCAGCGAGGACTCCCAATGCTCGCGCGTGTCCGCGTCGAGCAGTCTGACGAGGATGGTGAGCAAGAAGCAATTATGGGCGTCCTCCAACCCGAACGACCGTAGCGCCTGCTGCGTCTCCTGGATGATATTCACCATCTTCAGGAGCGAGGCCGCCTTGCGCATTTTCATCGGCTTGAGGTTGGCAAGCCGGTCCATGTGCGACTGCACGTTTAGCCGCTTATTGTCATAGCGGCCGTCGAGCAGTTCCCACGCCTGCTCCAGGGCGCCATCGGTGGTAGGAAGGTGGCTAATCAAATTTGCCGCGTGGCCAGTAACAGCTCCCTTTAAGTATAAAAACTTATCGTGTGCGGCGAGGTCAGCGCGTTCGCTGATAACAGAAGCGAAATGGGCCTTGAATTCTGCCCATTTGCTATAGTCCCCTTCGAACTTCGGGAGCGCGATCTCGGGGAGGCGTGATCGGCTTGCCGAGGACTGCGTGGGCGCGTCGCTCGTCGAGGCCGTCGTGGTCTGCGTGGGCTGCGTGGTCTGCTTTATTTTCCGCTCAAGCTGCGCCAGCAACTTGCGAGCCGAAAGTACCACGCGCGCTTCATTAGAAGCCACCTTTTCCTTGAAATAGGCGTGGTCGAGCTGCGTGGACGGCCAAACCTTCGAGAGGGCAGCGTGTTCGCGCTGGAATTCAACATGAATCTCCAGAATCGTGTCCCTCATGAGCTCCGGTTCTTCTGGCGCGACGTCTGCGGGGGCCTTGTTGAGGGTCACCTGCAGGTCCTCCACCATGGCCAGGAGGGTGTCAAGCCGTTCCTCCTGGACACGGGAGCGCACCTGGAGCTCCGCTGTGAGACGCGTGGGCGAGCGTGTGCGCGTGGTCTGCGAGGTCTCTTCAGGAACCTGAAGCGTGGTCGGCGAGCGTGGACGAGCGGCCTGCGATGGCTGCGTGGTCGTTTCCGTTGCGTGGTCTGCGTCGAGCTCTGACGCCGTCATGGCCGCCGGCGTCTCTTCCGGTTTTGAAACCGGGGAGGGATCGCGCGATTTAGGCATTTTAATAAAGAGTGTCACTGAGTACTTTTAAAATGCACTGAAAATCACCCTCGTCACCTGAACGGCACAATTCACCTTTACCGTGTTCCGCGCACACAAAGCGAATCCCTGAGTTCGCGTGAAGCGCGGTCACTACACGTAATGGCGGTGAAACAACCGTTAAGCGTCACTACGCGAACCGTTACACAAGCCGGGTGTGTTTATCCGGCTCGAAGGACCAAGATGTTGCGTGTTGTAATGATGACGTGTACGCGAAACACGTGTTCTCACGTCGAACGATCGTACAAGAAGAACAAGAATCGATCATGGCGTCGATCGTGCCGGTTTCGCGTGGAGAGGGGACCGCGTGGACAAAGTGGGCCCGAGAGGTGCTGCCGCTATCGGTAACGACGCACCAACGAAGTATTTTCGTTGCCAACTTCGCCGTTCGGCGTAGACTTGGGGAATTTCGCCAACAGGCTGATAATTATAAACATTAGACGTTATTTATGGATAATTCTGATTAATTGTGAACGTTCCGTAGTGAAATTCCGCGTTTTTTGAGACATTTCGTGATTAATTAATGAAGACAACGCATGCAAGATCTGACAGGTTTTCAAGATGGCCGCCGTAGTTGAAGAAGGACAGACGGTTGCACGCGCGGCCAGGGCCTTGGATAGAAGAGGACAGACGATGTAAAATTCGGTCAACGGTTTGGTTTGGTGACGTATTACTTTTATTCCTTTATTGCGTTTTTGCGTTTTTATTTCATTTTGTGTTGGTTGCGCCGGTTATTAAGTGTATTAAGTGTTTTGTGTGAAGTGTATCGATATTTTATCATTTTTATCATCATTTGCATTATTAATAAATTCACTGTGATTAACACTGTTGATTTCATACATTTGCCGGGCATATTGTTTATGCAATTCGCGCTATATATATATATATATTGATTGATTATTCTATCTTTCTTTATGGTATTTTATTCTGTCTCATTTATTTTAATTTATTTTAATTATTTGTAACGGTATAGTGATATAATGCGTTTAATAAATCTGCGCAACTTATGTATCGTTAGGTGATTTAATCGTGATCAAATAGTCTAATAGTTTAATTGTTCCATTTATTTATTGTTTGTCGTATTTACCGCTGGTATTTTACTTTATTTGCTATTTGCGGTGGTTTAATATCAGTTAGTTAGTTAGTTATTTATTTAACGCTTCTCTTTCGAATAGAGAAGATGACAATCTCCAAAGTATAGAATTTTTTTATTTATTTCTAAAGTACAGATGATATTAGAGTCGTCTATGTTAAAATATGATTTTTTTTATTCTGCTAAATAATTAAAAATAAATAATAAAGATGCACAATTTTTAAAAAATTCACGTAACGTGAAAACGCTCTCTGATTGGCTCATGCATCAGTGACGTCAGAAGGCATATAAAGTACCGCTATACCACGCTATACCTGGCTATACCACGCTACACAACGCTACACCACGCTACAACCAGTTATTATTTGTTATTTATTATTATTTGTTTCATATATTAAAGTAAGATGATTGAACCGGGATTCGTGAAAGCTGATTCAACAAATTTACCGAACATCGATGTGTTTATGGTGGCTGAATTTGTTAAAAACGATGATAGGTACAATGCAGCTGAGATATGATTAGTGAAAGCATCATTGTAAGTAATAATAAAATAGACATATTGATCAATAAATAATTGTAACGTCAATAACAATGATTTTAATAGCTTTTAATACGCTCAAAAATATTGTGAATATAGATCTAGTCGGGAAAGTTACGGAGATAGTGCAATAGGCTACGTTTGCTTACGGAGAGAGTCGTCTATCTGCACAATAAAAGGAAAAATATATCCAGAGCACCGAGTAAAAAGTAAGAGATATGCAGTGACTTTGGTGGTAAATGAAGCAGATGAAAGTATAGAAGAAGTCAATTGTGAAGATTGTGCTGCATCGCAAGGTAATATCCTATATTTCTTCTTAAAACAGTAAGTTATGTATTGTCAGACACGTTAACATTGTTTGTATTAATATCTGTAAAAATGTTGTATGGTATATAATATATAACTGTCTTTCTTCTTTTAGGAGGATGTAAACATGTATTAGCATTTTTGATGTGGCTCCACCGCAAAAGTGAGCAGCGTTCTCCAACAGAAGTGGAATGCTATTGGAATAAACCAATATTGGGAACAGTTGGGACAACAAAGAAATTTGTAGAAGCAACAGAATTGTGCAAGGAAGAAATTCCGAGCACTGTTCTACCTGATAACTCTACATTCTTACAAAATATTTTAAAGAAAACTGAAGGAAAGCAGATAGATAGCCAGCTATCGAGACACAATTTCGAAGTATTAGATCGAGAATGTTATTCGCTATCATTACATCATTTGCTAATAGCATTCCTTAAGAATGGAGGAAGTGCTGCCAATGATTTCATACAATTTGCTATGTCAAAAATGACAGCACAATTGATTTCTAAAACGGAAGTAGAAACAAGGCAGCAAAGCGAAAGTTCGTTGTGGTATGAGCTCCGCTATGGCAGAATTACTGCATCTGTTATGCATGAAGCAGCTCATTGTAAAACTGCAGATGGGAGTTTCACCAATAAAATTCTTGGTGCAGCGAAGAAATTTGACTCGGCCTTAACGCGGCGAGGAAAAAATGTAGAAAAGACCGTGATTTCAGAAGTGGAGAAATTAATAAATAAAAAATTAAAGAAATGTGGTATTATATTGATACCACAATGCCCAATGCTAGGAGGCTCTCCAGATGCAATGGGAGAAGATTTTGTGGTTGAGGTGAAATGCCCCGGTTCAGACAAAACGTTCTCCCAATATATAGCAAATAACCAAATAACCTCTAAATATAAAGCACAAATTCAAGTACAAATGTTTGCTACAAAAACAAAAAAAGGATTATTCTGTGTCGCAGATCCAGAATTTGAAAGAAGCAGAAAAGTAAATTTACTATGGGTAGATTTTGATGGAAGTTATACATCAGATTTAGCAAATAAAGCAATAAGTCTTTGGAAAGAAAATATTTATCCCAAAATGCAAAATTCTATTTTAAAATAAAAGTTACACAACTTTTAATAAGTATAAATTATTTTTGTACAAAATAAAATGTATCATTACAAAGAAAATAATTTTCTTTTCTACCTCACTTTACCATTACCATTCATTTCCAGGTACTAGGAGATATAAGTAACAAGATATCTTTGTTTAAGGAAAAAATAATATATTTACATAAATTACATTATTAAGACATAAAATAAAGTTATCAGCATTATCATATATCATGTATCAATAACTGGGTTTTGCAAATTGATTAATGCAGATGCTATTTTTACTACTGAATCTATATATGGTATTGTATAATGATCAATAGTGGCATGTGGTTCCAGCAGTGCATATTCTCTAATTCTTCTGATCACTCTTTCAACGTGAATTCTTAAACTCGCAATGCGTTTAGTTAATAATACTTCTTCTTTTGAAGATTTCTGCTGAGTTGAGACAGACGGAGGTCGAACAAGTTCAATTTGTTTCCTTTGTAGGATTGTTTGAATTTGTTTGAATCCTCTATCCGTCATTATTTGGCATTTATCTGGCAACACATCCATTATTTTGCATTGATCAAACAACTCCACATCACTAACTCTGCCTCCATATCCCGTTGAAATAAATGTTATCAGTCCATCTGCTGATATACAAATCAAATACTTTAAGGTATTGCATTTTTTGTATTCTGACCAGGTCAGAGCTTGATGTAACGCATTCTGTGGTTTTTCAATTTGAATTTCAAAATAATCAATAATACCAGCAACTTCACTAAAATTTAACCTAAATGGTATTGGTAGGTTTTTTTTCAAATTCTCCTTATCAGGATAATAAATTAATGCCTTTAGGACATGTGCAATTTTGTGGACACTTCTTTTAAATATTTTACTTGCACCACTTGCAGACAATCCAAATTGGTCTCCTAATCTTTTGAAGGTATCATTCTTTTTAATTTTCATGAGTGTCAATTTAATATTGTCACTTGGTATTTCAGTGCCTCTCTGTATATCTTCAATTATCCATAGCCATTGCTTCGTGATACCAATATAATTTTTGGGATCAGTCGATATAAAATAATTAATTAAGCGAAGAGCAGCTTGCTTCATTTCCAAATCTTGTTCCTCTGCTAAATCTGATAATTCTCCTGGTGATGGGTAATACTCACTATGACTAAGACTAGATTTGGAGGTAATAGTGGCAGATGCACTACTAGAAGATGTGGTAGGCAGATTTATTGGCGAACATTGTTTATCGACCATAATTGGTTTTGCTAAACATCCTGCTGTAGACGTAGAAGGTTTAGCTGTTATTGCCTTGCTCCTAAAATGTTTTTTTATGAGAGTCTGCTCAGGTTCCTTATTTTTAATTACTGCAGTGACTGTTTCTGCAGTAACTGTTTCTGCTGTTCTTTCTTGAGGTGCAGGTAAATATTCCAGTTGTTTGGAAGATGGTCCTGCATCGGTATCAAAATTCGGAGGACAATTCTCATCTGCCAACATCTCTGCAACTGTTCTTTTTCTGTTTAATTTTACGAAGCCAGGTCGAGGTTTAGAACTTTTGGCAGTATTGCGACCAGGATGGCAATCAAAAATATGTGGCACCACACCCTGCTTCATCCTAATTGAACCCCCCATCAGTCTGTAGCGGGTATAATTTTCCATGTCTTCCTGTAACTATTTTTTTTATTATTATTTATTATTAAGCTTAAGTTTATAATCATAATTATTTTCTTAATATTTACGTTAAAATGATCTTCACAACAGTAGTAGTTTGAGTTTGTTGGTTGATCTGTTCGATGAGCTGCCTTGAACCACAAATTCCGCACTTTTTCATTTCTCGGCACTTGAATAAAAAGTTTTTCTGGATTTTTGAGTTGTGTATTTAAACACAATGGTACAAAGCACCAACGGTACGTTTGTTGTTTACTCATAGTTGCAGATTTTTAATCGTTTCGTTAGTTCGCTATGTAAACGTATACGCTTTATTCGGGGTTATATGCCATATGACGTCACCGGCGAGTACGTGGTTTTACCGCGTTTTTGGTCGATTCAAAAATCATTATTTTTAATAATTTTTTTCTGTCATTTTTGCATTTAAAAATCACAAACAAAAAATTACAATAAAAACCAAATATAAACATTCTAATAAAAATATTCCTGAAAAATGGTATTCTTCCCTATTTGCTTGGCGCTTTTATCGGAGCGTTCCCCCAACCGTACATATTGTTGTTACACTGTAATACTCATCTGCTTAAACCTATATTTAAACCTATTTAAACCTATATATATATATATATATATACAGTAGTTTTGTAGTTCCCATAACTCTTACTTACACATCTATTCAAATAAACTAAACTGCATACTGCTACTAACAAAAGATACAAAAGATACAAAAGGCGATTATCAAATCATAAAATAAAATACCATAAACTCTGATTCCTATAATTCCTGCGCGTACGCCTGTAAAAGAAAAACTATATAAACTAAACTAAGCTACTGTAGCTCTAGCAACTAAATAACGCCGTAATTGCACAACCCAAAAACTGAAGAGCAACTTATAGAGCAAACTAAAATAAAAATAGACCATATAATAAAGCACGCCTACATATTTAATGTGATGCCACATAAAGCAAATTAACTTAAACTTAAAGAATCTATCATTTGTGACTACTTGTCTTGATTTTATCTCTAGTTTTTGGTTTGCCCCCTTAGCCTTTTATTCTTCAGTCTTCGTTCCTTTTGTTTGCTCCTTCTTTCTTCTTCCCCCTCTGCTACCTCCCTGCGAGATTATCCTCCGTCCTCCTTGCACGTCCCTCTTCCGCTCTTCTTTCTTCTTCTCGCGCCTTCCTTCCTACTTTTGCACCCATTTTCCTTTCTTTTCATCCCACACCCACTCCTTGCCCTCTATCCATAACTTCCTATTACTGTGTTCTACTTCCGTTCCCTTAGCCCTTTCCTCTCTGGCTTTCTCTTTTATTTTCCATCTCATTCTCCTTTCCTCACTCGACAGATCCTCTTCCACGCTTACTCTCCATAGTTCCCATATTGCGCTTTTCTTTCTCAGCACCTTTCTACAGTCCTCTTCCTCCTCCAATTCAGTCAATATAATTTTCCTCCCTCCTTCTCCTGATAGCTCCGTCAACTTTCTTATCTCCACTTTCTTTCCTAGTTCCATTTGTAACATTATTTTAACCCTTCTACCCCTTTCTTCTTTTACCTCTCCTCCCACGTTTTTCCATACTAAACTCCTGCTTCTTCTTTCTTTCCTCTCCCTTTCCATTCTTCTTTCCCAGATCTCTGTCCAACTTTCCTCCTCTTCTTTCCCTTGTTTTCTTTCTTCTCTCCACCTTCTCCTTTCTCCCTCTTCCTCCTCTGTCTCCTCTCCGTCCTTGGGCTCTTCCCTCCTTTCCTTATTAGACTTTACCTCTCCTTCTTCCTCTCCTTTTTCCTTCTCTCCCCTCTTCACAACTTTCTCATTTTCCTTCATCTTTTCTCCCACGTTCTTTCCCATCGTTGCACTATTATTTTGTGCCTCCTCCTCTTCTTGTTTTCCTTTACCACCCTCCTCCTCTTCCCTTCTCACTCTCTTAGTCTCCTCCTTTTCTTCCATACTGGAGTCCTCTTCCTCGCTCTTTTTCCTGCTCTCGTCCTCATTTTCCGCCTTTGTAGTTCCTCTCTTACCAGATACCCCGGCGTGTGCCAGTCCACTCCGAGCGTCCATTTCAGGAACCTCTCGTGGAGTCCCTCTATCTCCTTCCACTCCCTCCATCCCCATACCTAGTTTATCCCATCTCCGTCCACACTAGTTTATCCCATAGCCAGATCCTTCTCTTCCAGTCTTTGCCGAATCTTCTTTTTCCTATCTCCCAGACCTGTCTCATCACCACTCCCGCCTTCCTGATCCTATCCTTCACCTGTAGTTCGCTTCCTCCATTCCTTCTGAAAACAAATCCTAGATATTTAAACTGGTCTACCTCTTCTATTTTCTTTCCCTTCCACCACCAGCTCGTTCTTTTCCATCTTCCTGCTCCTTTCCTGAATCTCATTATTTTTTATTTGTCCTGGTTCAGTTCCAGTCTTTTCTCGTCCAGGTACCTTTCTAATCTCTCTAACAGCGCTCTCATATTATCTTCCTCTTCTGCCAGTACCACCACATCGTCCGCGTAAGCCAGTGTGTATATTTTCCTCCCTCCCATCTTTATTCCTCCTCCTCCACCCTTACTCATCTTCTCTTCCATATCTGCTGTCAGTATGTTATACAGCAGTGGACTTAATGGGCACACCTGTCTCACTCCTCTCGCTGTCCAGAATGGTTCTGATATCCCGTCCCCTGTCCTCACCCTGCTTCTCGTCTCTCTCAGTATTTCTTTTACCCTTTTCCTTAACCCTTCTCTTACCCCTCTTTTTCTCATCGCTTCCAGCAGCACTCCTCTATCTACTGAGTCAAATGCTGCCCTCAGATCTATGAAAAAGGCTACCATTTTTCCCCTCACCCTCTTTATCTGCTTGTTCACCAAATAATTTAGTATGTATATATTGTCCGTCGTCCACATCCCTCTCCTGAATCCTGTCGGATTTACCGGTAGTATTCCCTTTCCCTCCACCTCCTCCCTTAGCCTTTCCGTCAGCACCGTCGCGTATATCTTGTATAGCGTGGGCATTAGTGTCACCCCTCTGTAATCCGTTGCCCTTGTCCCATCTCCTTTTTTCTTTATTGGTGCTATTATCCCTTCCTTCCAACCCTCCGGCCACCCCTCTCCTCTCCAGATTCTGTTACATAACTCCCAGGCCCAATCCAGCACCTCTTCTCCTCCATATTTCCACACCTCATTAGGGATTCCATCCCCCCCTGTCGCTTTCCCATCCTTCATCTTCGCTATCGCTTTCCTTATCTCCTCTTTACTTATGTCCGCTTCCTCGTCTCCTTCTATGTCCCTTTCTCCGCCCATCACTACTTTCTCCTCTGATCCGCCCAACAGATTGACGAAGTGTTTTCTCCACTCCTCCTCTTTTATGCCCGTTTTCGCCCTCCCTCTACTTTTCCTCTCCCTATTTATTATTCTCCACACATCTCCTTCTGTTTTTGCCTCCCCCACTTCTTTTTCAAATACCTTCTTTACCTTTTCCTTCTTTGATTCGCACATTCTATTGTACTCCCTTTTGGCCTCCCTGTATTTGTCCCCCCCTATCCTTCCTTTTCTCCAATCTCTTAGCGCCTTCCTCACTTCTTTTTTCCTCCTCAAGCTCTCTTCGTCCCACCACCCTTTCCTCACCTTCGTTTTGTTATTCTCCCTTCCTCTTTCCAGGGCCTTTCTAAACTCTTCCATCATTGACTCCATGTCCTCTTCTGGGTTTCCCCTCCTTCTCTCCTTCCAGTTGATTTCCTTTTTGAACTTTTCTCTTCCTTGCTGTGACCAGTTTCCTCTCGCCACTGGTTTCTTTCTTTCCTTTTCTTCTTCCTTCCCCACCCTCCAACCTTCCATTTTCAGAATCATTGGGTGATGGTCCGAGTCAATCTTGTCCCCTATCTCCATTCTTTTAATCCTCTCCTTCCCCTCCTCTTCCGCTATCACGTAATCTGTCACTGTATTCCCCCTTGCTCCCGTAAACGTGAACTCACCTTCTTCGTCTCCCCTGATGTTCCCGTTTATTATCTTCCATCCTGTCTCCCTCAGTGCCTCCAACAGAACTCTCCGCTCTGCATTGCGTTTTTTGTCTTTTGATTTTCTTCCCCCCTCTTCTTCTTCTCCCCCTACCTCCTTCCCTCCCCCCCTTCCTCCCCTGTTCTCGCGTTGAAATCCCCTCCTATTATCGTTGTTCTTTCATCTTCTATGTCTTCCATTCTTGCCCTGAGCTCCTTCATTTTCTCCTCTATATCCGTGTTCACGTATACCCCAATTATTCTCCACTTTTCTTCTCCTCTCCTGAATTCCGCTGACACTATTTCACCCTTCTCCTCTTCATTTATTATCCTCCCTTCCTTCCCCATCAGGCTCTCCCTCACCCCCATTAGCATTCCTCCCATTGCCCTTCCTTTTTTATTTTTCCTTTCTGCCAGCTGGGCTTCCCACCTATAACCTTTTGGTAGTCCTTCTATCTTCTCCCACCCTTTTCGCTCCAGCCATGTCTCCATTAGGACTATTACGTCCCATTGTGTTATCGTCTTCCAGAAGTCCTCATCCTTGTTTCTAATCCCCGCACAATTCCAAAATCCTATTTCCCACTCTTCTTTTTCTCCACCACCCCATGCGTCCTTTTCCTCCTCGCACTCTCTTTTCTCCTTTCCCCTCCCTTCCCTTGTCCTCTTCCTTTTCTTCTCCCTCTTTTCTTTCTCTATTTCTTTTTCCTCCCCCTCCTTCGCAGTTCTCCCCCTCTCGTTCTCTTCTTCCTTATCTCTTCTATCTTCCTGGCCCTCCTCTTTGTCCATCACTTCTCTTCCCCCCTACAGCATGTCTCCCCCTGATTTTCCAGCCATTATCTTCCTTCCCTGTCCTTCAATGTCTCTCTCTCTTCATCCCATCTCCACCATTTCCCTTCTATTCTTATCCTCCCATATTCCACCCATACGTCTCTTCCTTTTTCCCTTTCTTCTTTTGCTATCCTTCTTATCTTCCATTGAATCCTCCTTTCTTTCCATGTCAGGTCTTCCTCTATTCTTTCCTCCTTCCCCCTCAGTGCTTTCTTCTTCGCCATCACTTCTCTCTTGAATTCCATGGACTTCAATTTTACTTGTACCATATTCACCTCTCTTCCCCCTTCTATCCGCCCTACTGCTTTCACCTCCTCTACCGCGTCTTGTACCCCCATTATTTTCATTATCTCCTCTGTCTTCTCTTTCATCTCTTCTCTTTTCGTTTTCATCCCTCTGATTATTATGTTCTTCCTTTTTTCTTCCTTTTCCTTCCTTTCCCACTTGCTCTCCAGGTCCCTCAGCTTTTCCTTTATTACTTCTTCCCCCTCCCCTGTCTTTCCTTTCTCTCTTGTTCCCTGTTCCAATCTTTGTATTTTCTCTTCTATTATTCTCCATTTGTCCTTTTCTTCTTCTCCTCTTTCTATCTCCTCCGCGTTTTTCTTTAGCATTTCCATCTTCTCCTCCATCTCTCTCTTCTGCCTTCTCCAGTTGTCCTCTCTTTTCTTTATTCCCTATTTCTTTCTCTATTTCCTTCTCCATCTCCTCTCTCATCTCCTTCTCCTGGGCCCTTGCGCTGGCCTCTATTTTCTGGCTTAGTCCTTCTCCTAGTTCTCTTATCAGCCTTTTCAGTTCTCCGATTCCTCCTTCCTCTTCTGTTTTCTCTCTTTTCTTTTCCGGGGACTTCTCCACCAGCTTGCTCTCCTTGAATATCCACCCCATTGCCTGAGCGCTGTGGTCTCCCCCGTCTTCCCTCCCTCCTTCCTCTTCCGTTACCGTTTCCCTCTTCCTTTTCCATATTTCCTCTATACTCTCCATGTTTCCCGAACTTAAGCTCTTTTCTTTTTTCAGTGCCTCCACGTTCGTCGGCCTTCCTCTCCTCCCCGCTTTATCTACTCTTCCCGTATCTTCTTTTCCTTCCCCTGCTTTTTTCCTTTCCTTTACTTCTTCCGCCCTTTCCGCCATGTCTCCGTTCTCTCGTCCTTCTATCTCTACTTTACCGGCCGTGGCCTCTTCTACTCTGCCCTATTCCCCCCTTCTCCTAGATGTCTCCCCCAGCTTTTCCCTTCGCGCTCTTTCGTCTTCTCTCACCTCCTAACCTCACAATTCGTGCCCCACCTCGCTGTCCGTTTTCCTCTTGCTTTCGCTGTTTTCCGTTTGCTCTACTCCCTCACTTTTCCTCCCCCTATCCACTTGCACTTTCTGCTACTCTTATACTCACTTCCCCACTTATCTACACCTTTTCACTCCTTTTTCGCTCCGTTTGGCTCGACACCCGACCTCTCTCGACCGTTACCGCAACGGAACTCCGGTTTAATATCAGTGGTATAGTGTATTAATTTACGTGGTTTACATTGCGATATTGCTGTTTCGTCGTCTGATTTATTCATTTCGTATTTCATATTTCGTATTTTAGTTTATATTTTATTTCATATCTTATATTCTGTTTATCATCCATCATAATTTCGTTTGTTTAATTTATTTATCTTATTATATTTTATATTATTTCATTTCATTTCATCTCATTTCATTTTATTCTATTTTATTTTATTTTATCCCATTTCATTTTATTTCATTTCAATCTATTCTATTTTATTCTGACTTATTTATCCTATTTTATACTATTTTATTTTATTCTATTTTATTTTATTTTATTTCACCATCTATTCATATTCACACAGCCGATATTCATATTCCATATTTCATGCTATTTCACGTCATTTACGGTGCGGCATCGTATTTATTTTATTTTATTTTATTTTATTTTGGTTGCTATGTGCACTTTTATCGCGTGTTTAATAGTTTACGTAGTCTATTTGTGTCATTTCGCTTATTACTTCTGTAACGTGAAACGTTATCACGTGAATATGCCTAGAGTGGTATGGCAACATTGACATAGGAATATTTATCGATAGACTATTGTATCGATATGTCTCGAATGTTCTTCGAGGACCTTTTGTATCGATGGCTATAAATTAAGAGCGGAGTTTAAACCATCTGCGTGTACGCTCATATTATAAAATAAACAAAGCCAAAATTGTGAACCCCTCGACGTGGGTGATCGAGCTGAGAGAAGGCCGGAAATCTAGAGAATGAAATAGTTTCACTTAGTAAATTCCTAAAAGACTAATTTATGATAGACCATAGCTAATTCGTTGTTTTCGACCAAGTCACGAACGGTCCTTAAAAGTAACGAAGTCTTTTTCGATATCCTGTCTTTTCATGCACTCTAAGAGGGTCGTAAATTTCCTCAAGAGTTGCCTTTGGCAAGTACAAGGTCTTGTCTTTTCCTATTTTCTCTGGGTCCCACGCTTTCTCGTAGCACATGTGCGCTGCAACGTTCTAGCGTCTTGGCGGAGCGCCTCCACTTTCACGCGCCTGAGGGTGGACCACAGCCAGGAGAAGGGGCCCACGCGAGACGGGGTGGACTCCTCCACCATTGGACGAGGGATGATCCTGAGGGAGGATCCAGGATCCACAAAGGAAGGGGCATCGACCGACAACGCGCGAAGATCTCCTCCGCCAAGCGCAGAACGAGCAGAATGATTTTGTCGCTCAAATAGCAAAGTTGTTCTCACGCTGCAAATCAACACCATATTTTTGAAACAGTCTGATTAAATTCTGGAAATTAAAGACGTAATCAACTGTGAAAGATAGTTTATTTGTTTTATTGAATCACCTTACCTGCGCCTAAATTCCCTTGAAATCCCTATTTACCGCGAACGGACACGCAACATCTGCAAACGGTACGGCAGTATAATGTTTCAATTTGGCGATTTTCTTGACCGCGTTGCTATATTATTTATTTATTTATTATTTTATTCATTATGCCATGCATTATGCTGGGCTCACATTCTATTCCTTCCCTGTTAATTGATCTGATCTTATTTTGATTTGATTTGATTTGTTTTATTTTATTCCGTAAATTAGTATTAGTTAATACTATTTAATTGTGTGTTGCTTGATTGGTTGTATGAGATTTGCCTGATTACATGCGTTGTTTGATTTTGATTTTGATTTTTGATTTTCATTTTCATTTTCATTTTCATTTTCATTTTATTTGGTTAAGTGTCTTATGTTATTTATTTTATTTTATTCTAGTTTATTTATTTATTCGGCCTCTCTTTCCTTGGCGGTTGTTTTCCTTTATTTTAATAATTCCGATAATGTACTAGCGCAGTATGTCCTGCAATCCGCGCAATCTGCGGGTTTTATACGGGTTGATTTATTCCATAATTGTTATTAACCTAGCTTTATGGCAGGTTCACTTTCTTTTATAGTGTGTATTTATACTTATGTTCATACTTACATTCATATTTATATTATATATTTTATTTCATTTTATTTACAAACATAAATGATCTATATAATAATGATAATCGTAGCATCGATTTACTTATTAATAAATTTATTCTTGACTTTGGTCTGACTTCAAGTTTTGTTACCTTTTACTTTCAGTATAATTACCTTTACCCCTTTTCGTGAATAGTGTGGTATACCAGACTTATCTTTGATGATAGGTTTGATGGTAAGTATGGATCCCTAGGATTGCGCGGCTGTACGATAGATGGTTCTGCGGACGGTAACTGTGTAGGAATAAGTGATTCCTTAGGAATTAGGATTCCTACTTTATCAATTGATGGAAAACAAGATCACTACCGTTTTTCATATAGAATTTTATTAATTGTCAATTATTATAAATTTGTAATTACGATGTATATTTAACTGGTCCTAATGCACTTGACACAGCTTAGAACACTCAACAACGCATTCAAATTCTCTGATGAGAACACCCACGCACGGAATACAAAATTTCTCAAACACAAAGCTACCGCTTCAAACGTCCCCACGAGAATGGAAAAACTTCCCTCCGGAACGGGAAAACGACGCTTTTCCCAGAAGTAGATGTCGCGGTAAATTTATCGGAAGTGTACGCTACGGCGAGACGGTCGACCATCAGCAGAGGTCGCCACACTACCCCATTCCGAGTCTCTCGACCCGTTAGGGAGAGCAGACGACACCCTCGAATAGGTCCTTAAGGGTTGCGTTGACTCTTCCAATATTTCTATAAATGCCGGATTCAACCGTTCCACCGAAACGACCTGTTCCTTTCCTCGTAACTCGATAAGGAATGTGCGATCGGATATTCTCCGCAATACGCGACATGGGCCCTCGTATGGCTGTTCCAGGGGCCTTCTTACAGCGTCAACGCGCACAAATACATGACTGCACGAATATAAATCTTTGGATACAAAGTGCGATTTGCGTGCGTGATGCACCGTGGGTTTTGGTCGTACTTGTCTCATGGCGTCACGGAATTTACTAATATTAAAACTGTCAAGAGGTTGAACGTCCATAAAAAATTCGCCAGGTAATCTAAGGGGTGCACCATACAATAATTCAGCTGCCGATGCACCTATGTCCTCTTTAAAACTACATCGCAGTCCCAATAACACCGTGGGAAGCACCGCGACCCAGTCCTGTGACTCGTGACACATTATTGCCGCTTTTAGGGACCTATGCCACCGCTCTACCATGCCATTCGACGCTGGATGGTAAGCAGTGGTGCGGATTCTTTTACACCCTACAAGAACCGTTAACGCAGAAAATAGTTGAGCTTCAAATTGAGCTCCCCTGTCGGTTGTGATAGTGGCCGGGGCTCCAAACCTCGCCACCCATGCGGCGTAGAATTCTGAGGCGACGATTTCCGCAGAAATATCTTTGACTGGCACAGCCTCAGGCTACCGGGAAAACCTGTCTATCATCGTAACACAGTATTTATAACCCTTCGCTATGGGCATAGGTCCTATAATGTCTAAATGTACATGGTCGAATCTACCCTCTGGAACAACCATCTTTTGAGGAACATTGACAGTATGTCTGGCAACCTTACTTCTTTGGCAATTAATACAAGTTCTGGCCAAATTAATACAAATTCACTACATCTCTATTCATTTTTGGCCAAACAAATCTACTGCCAATCATCCTCTTCGTAGCTCTACCACTCGGATGCGCAAGATTGTGGACGGTATCAAAGATGCGCCTTCTTAACACTGCTGGTATATAAGGCCTGATATTGTCGGTGGATATATCACAGTAAACTATAGTTTCGGAACCATCTAATTTAAGCTGTTTCAAGTCTAATGAAGAACCACCCTGCAGAATACGTGTAAGCTCTGTATCTAATTCCTGCTGTTGGGCTATTTCTTGTGTACTCACCACGACTGGCATACTGACAACGTCCAGCTGTGATAGAGCATCAGCCACTGAATTATTTACTCCCGAAATGTGAACTATCCTAGTAGTGAACTGTCCTATATAATCTAGTTGACGTAATTGTCTAGGTGAGGCTTTATCAGATTTCTGTGCAAAAACGTAAGTCAGTGGTTTATGGTCCGTCTGTATGGTAAAGTCACGTCCTTCTAACATGTGTCTAAAATATTTGGTTGCTTTAAAAATTGCTGTTAATTCTCTGTCATATGTACTGTACCTTGACCCTTAGGGTGTAAACTTCTTTGAAAAAAAACCTAGTGGTTCCCACATTCCTTTAACTTCCTGTTGCAAAACCGCTCCCATAGCAATATCGGAAGCGTCTGTAGCTAACATTAAAGATGCGTTATCGCGTGGATGTACCAGCAGTGCTGCATCCGCCAATGAGCCTTTACACTTATCGAAGGCTTCCTCAGCCTCAGGCGTCCATTGAATAACTCGCTTATCGCGTTTCCTTGCTCCTTCTAAGTATTTATGAAGTGGAGCCTGTATCGCAGCTGCATCCTTAATAAACCTTCGATAAAAATTTAGAATACCCAAAAATCTGCGCAAATCGGCTATTGTCTTTGGCTTATTATAATTTTTAATAGCTTCAACTTTTTCCGGTACAGGCCTGGCTCCCATGGAGTCTATCAGGTACCCCAAGTACTGTACGGAATGTGCCCCAAAAACGCACTTCGACAAATTAATCGATAACCCGTAAGCCTTTAACCTTTCAAAAACACACCTCAGATGCTCCTCGTGTTCAAGCTCATTGGCAGAGGCGATCAAAATATCGTCCACAAAACAGAAAACGAAGTTCAAACCTCTGAGTACATCGTCCATAAATCTTTGAAAACTCTGTGCTGCGTTCTTTAACCCAAACGTCATCACATTAAACTCGTATAGCCCGAATGGCGTGATGATGGCGGTTTTCGCTCGATCCTCTGGATTGATTGGTATCTGGTGATAAGCCCACGTTAAATCTAAAGTAGTAAAAACTGTCGTTCCGTCAAGTCTATGTGCGAAATCCTGCACGTGAGGAATTGGATATTTGTCAGGGACCGTAATGCTGTTTAGACGCCGGTAGTCACCACATAGTCTCCAGCCACCATTCTTTTTTTGCACCATATGTAATGGACTTGCCCACTGACTACTAGAAGGCTGGCAAATCCCTGCTGCAATAAGGTGGTCAACTTCGGCTTTTGCTGCCTTTAATTTTTACGGGGGCAACCTTCGCGCCCTTTCCGCGACCGGTGAGCCCCTGGTTACTATGTGGTGACGTACCTGATGGGCGGGTACTTCCTGTTTTTGTACTGTCCCAGTAATAGCAATAAATTCCTGTAACAGTCGTCTGTACGGGTTGTTTATGTCAACAGTCGTCAGTGAAGTTTGAGTCGCCGTCTGTAAAAAACCAGTAGTTTGTATTTTAGTTAATTCGTCGATCAGTCTCTTATTTCGTAAATCAACCAGAAGACCGAAACGCTTGAGAAAATCAGCACCGATAATAGGCTGTTGAACCTTCGCGACAATGAACTCCCACGTGTACGGACGACGCAATCCAAGGTTCAGAGTCAACCTCCGCGATCCGAATGTACTTATCGGAGTGCCATTCGCCGCATAAATCTTAGAGTCAGTAATGGCGGGTTCTCCTCTTACCGATCTGTGCGGCAATACGGAGATATCCGCCCCTGTATCAATTAAAAAATATAAGTTACTATTCCTATCCTTAATAGTGAGACGGCAGTTCTCGTCGCGACCATCCGACGCCATCTCGATCCGGGGTTGCGCAATCAGTTTCCCTGCGTGGCAGGGTTAGCCGAAACTCCAGTAGGCGGTGGACCTGGCCATCCACAAGGAATGACGCATCGATGGGCCCTCTCAGCGAACCTCCGGTAGTAGAAACAGTAGTTGCTCCCTTCGCGTGAATTGACCGACTTCCAGATCGCCCCCTTCCAGGGCTACCGCGTGGCCGCCATCTTGGCTGGGACCTATAGGGTTGGCGGGACTGTCGCGTAGTGAGCGTCTCCACCATCGAGACTAGCTTCTCCACCTTAGCCTCCAGCGCCTCTATCCTGGTGGACGGTGGTGGAATCACAGGGGTTGATGCTTCAATGGCCGCCACCCTCGGCACAGACATCTCTGCAATCTTATCAGCTAGGAGCGCTAGCCGTTGCAGATCCGCCGTATCGCTAATAGCGAGAACAGTTCTCATGCTCTCCGGTATCTGCTCCAAAAAGAGCGTACGCAGAACGTTTTCTCCGACTTGCCCACCAGCCAGATTTCTAAGTCTCTGTAAACAATGCGAGGGTTTCTCGTCCACTACTTCACTTCCTCGCAGCAGCTTCCTCAATTTAGTCTCGTGGGACTCATCAAACGCTTCGATGATCCGTTTCTTTATTTCCTCGTATTTACCACGCGCCGGTGGAGAGGCCAATACATCCATGACGAAGGGCAGTACAGTGTGGTCCAAATTCGTCACCACGTAACGGTACTTCGTATCGTCGCTGGTTATTCGCGCCAGATCAAAGGTCATCTCCACTGTGATGAACCATGCAGCCGGACTCTCCTTCCAAAACGGCGGTAGCCGTCGTAAGGTAGCTGAATTGATGGATGCCTCAGGAGCGGGCTCATTTACCGTTTCCTTTCGGTCCGCCATCTTGTCTTGCTGTCCGTCCTCTCGCGTGGGTGAATGTTCTAGCGGCATTTACTGTTTTTTTTTTTGCTTTGATTTCACGCGCTCAATAACGGTTGCACTACGACGATCACGTCGGGGTCACCAATTGTAGGAATAAGTGATTCCTTAGGAGTTAGGATTCCTACTTTATCAATTGATGGAAAACAAGCTCACTACCGTTTTTCATATAGAATTTTATTAATTGTCAATTATTATAAATTTGTAATTACGATGTATATTTAACTGGTCCTAATGCACTTGACATAGCTTAGAACGCTCAACAACGCATTTAAATTCTCTGATGAGAACACCCACGCACGGAATACAAAATTTCTCAAACACAAAGCTACCGCTTCAAACGTCCCCACGAGAATGGAAAAACTTCCCTCCGGAACGGGAAAATGACGCTTTTCCCGGAAGTAGATGTCGCGGTAAATTTATCGGAAGTGTACGCTACGGTGAGACGGTCGACCATCAGCAGAGGTCGCCACAACTGTGTTGTAACGGGTAGCTGGCGCGCGGTAGGTAACTGCTGCGCGGCAGATAATTGGTCTGTGGATAACCGTTACAGAGTGAACGGCCGAGTATTATATGGTGGGTAGAATATTTGCGGTTGGTAATATCTTTGGTGCTGCGGTTGGTTACCGACTAGGGATAGCTTTTACGGCTTATCTTCGGGCAGTATTGCGTGCTTTACTTATTACGATGCGTTTTGCCATCGTTATCTTTCGTAGGTACCTTACTTCTGGTTTTCATCGCGGTGATTTATTGAAAGTTTGTTGAAGTATTTTCGCTTTTCGCTTTCGAACGTTTATATATTCTGTATAATTAATTGATTAATTTGATGGTTTGGTGGTTAATTTGATGGTCGACAACCATTATGGTATGAGCTAGGGAAATTTATGAATTTATGAACACTAGGTATCTATATACTTTATGGTTTATGGTTGCGCTCTTTACTTTTACTTGGCCCGGTTTCCTATCTTAGTTGGCATAGTCATCGGTTATCGATGACGCCTGTTTACTCTCTCTGAGCATTGTGCATCATGTATGTACATACCTATTTGTTATGTGTTGCGATATGAAGTGTTAAGTGTTAACTAAACTGTATGAATTACTAATTATTAATTGTTGAATTTTCTAATTTAAATTTTGAATTTATTCGACAGTGCGCGTTCTAATGTGCTACACTGAGACGCATTGCAGTGTATGTTTTAATGTGGTGCTATTTCCTTCAATCTGCTCCGTTTTGTGTATATTATATTATATTAGGTTATATTAGTATATTATATTATATTATGACCATATTTATATTTATATTTATGCTTATTATGTCCAATCTACGTTCGATTTACATTCAACTTATGACCAATTCATGTATTGAATATATTATATATTATATTATATTATTATTTTAGACTTTGGATTATGTTCAGTTATTTCAGTTATATTAGGTTATACTTAGTCAGTATTCTGTGCTAAATTGTATCGTATTGTATTATATAACTCCCTATCTCCTATTATATTATTATAATTGAGCGAACAAATGTACAGGGTGATTAACGGTAGCATATGACATATTGAATTACATTAAATTAAATGACCTGATTTTGATTATTAATATGTGCTTGTGTTATTTCACTGTACCTGTTGTGATTATATCCATCTGCCATAGTTTAATGGGTCTGATTATATAATGGAATTTAGTAGAGTTTGGTTTATCTGCATTGGATGGCTGAACGAGTTTATATTGTGTGCTTATATTGCATTTATATTCCTTTATATATTTTAAGGACAGGTTTGATCTTGGTTTCTTGGTTTCTTAGTTTCTTAGTTTTTAGTTTCTATTGTAGTATTATAGATTGTAGATTGTTTTCAAGCTTCCAGGGGTTTCTGGTTTTCAGGCATTGTCAGTATAATTGTAAACTATAAGATGTATTACATATTTCCTTAGCACTCCGAGATATGAATGACGTTGACTTTGGTTTATTGTTCGCTGTTCACTATTCTTATTCGGTCACTCTGACATGTATCAGGGATTTCTTCCCCAATTGTGTGTTCATGTTTCATGTTTCTATAAGATCATTCACTGCTCATTTTGTAGCTCTTCGCACCCCTTCAGGATGATGTTGCACATTATAGCTAACGCAATTCTAATGTAGATGTGATAGTTGGCGGATCAGTGAACTTATGGTGGTTTACAGTACTCTATGCAATCTTTTGAATCTTGATTTATCCTATCTCAACTACAATCCTGGTTTTAATTTGGTAGGTGTAAGTCCAGTAATGGGTAAAATGGTAGGTGCTCAAGGAAGCATACGCTGCAGTAGTCGTTCTGGCATTATACAATGTCTTTATTGCTTTCTATACATACATACATATATATGCATCATTGTTCCTTAAATTCTTTGAATTCTCTGATTTTCTGGACCATGGATCTCACTAGCCTTTCTTACAACAATATTTGGCTTGATTTTATTACTCATATGCCTTTTCTATTAATTAGGATTAAAGGGGGCTTAATGGAATTGTGTCATTTAAATCATTTAAATTGACTATAATATAAGGAGTTTAATTAATCATCTACATTAGTATACTTTATTAAATTGATTACATTTGGCGTGTTTTTGTTACATATTATATATATTGTATATATGTATATATATACATATGTTCATAGTAATTTTGATCTATTTTTCTTCATACTAGGGATTAGTTCTCTTTTACTTTCATATTATGGTTCAGTAATAATACAGTGGTATGTGGTGTTTATTATTTGATTAGTTTTGTTCATCACACGTTGTATTACATTGACTTACTTGTATCTGTATCAGTATTAACTGTATCAGTTAATATCATACTTATCGGAGCGGTATGATAATTCAGTAACAATCTACGCAATTTATAACTATCTGAATTGTTTTGATCTGCTTCATGTTTTATGCTGATTTACGTCTCATGTTGCTCCTCATATTATGTCAGGTGGGTATTTTCTTGTCCTATTAATCGTTACGTTTTGCCTCCACTTCTATTGGCTAGCGTAAGGGTTTCCTGCAGATGGACTAGGATTGTGGTTACGATTTGATATTTAATACTATGGTTAATTTCTTATGTTAATAGTTCTATTTCTTCCTATTATGCTCATTATGTCCATCATCATTAATCTTATGAGATATATGTTGCTACTTATCTTTAATGATGATTTGCTCACAATAATTTATAATTGTTGTTCTTTGCCTTCATTTGATGCTTGGCGTTAGCGTCATCGATTGGCCTGCTCTATTTTATGTTGCTCGTCTTCTAAGTACATCTGTTCGTTGCAGGGTTGCTCGGTTCTACGTAGTACAGACTAGTAGTTTAAATAATCCTAATGGACTTTCATTTACACTATCTTGGTTATCTTGGCTTCTCAGGAGGGATCCTCAACTTCGCTGGTTTGAGCGTTTCATGTAAGCTCTCAGTTTACTTCTTATTATTTGTAATTTTCTTTCAGTCACCTTGATAGTTTTAACAGATGATTATGGGGAACTCCCTGTCACACATGCATTTATTTATTATACTACACATATATGGCGTACCCTTTCTTTTGTGGTGATCTTGTTTCTTGGTTCTTCATTTTGAAGTGATGCATGTGCCTACTTCGCATTAGAATCCGCTGTTTCTGGTTATACTCTATATTTTACCTTTTACTTCTGACAATAATTAGCAGCATTCTATGATTTATTTCTTTTCTCTCATGACTGGCATTTGCTGTCTGCTATTGTCTGGCGTCTTTTACTTTACGTTTCACATCCTTGGTTTATTTTCATTTGAATTTATAGTTCATTTTGAATTTTATTTTAACGATGTGATTACATTGTGTGCTAGTGTTAAATATTAAATACTCTTTACTATTATTCGTCTCCTGCTGCTTGGTTGCTTGGTTGTATGTTTGACGTTTGAGGTTTTGGAGGTTTTGTTGGTTATTCGCTTTTGCTTTGCTTATGCCGAGTTCACATGTGCTCGCTTGCTTGCTCGCTTACTATGCTTCTTATGTTTAGTTCGCATGTTTATTACTGTTTTTTTCTTTCTTTTCAACTGTTTCATTGATTGTTCTGTTGCATTAAATGCATATATACGTTGATTTTCTGTTGTACTTTGTGATTTGTGATTTAATTACGTTTAATCACGTTTAATTATGTTTATTATTTTATTATTGTATTCATCTGTCAGCTGTTATTTACTGTTCGTTTATGGGCTCTTCTATTCATGGGCTTCATGGGCTTATTGATTAATTATTCATTATTCATTATTTATTGTTGCATTTTTGGGGCATTCGAAGCGCTATGCTTGTCATGAGCGTTTGAGCGTTTGCGTGTGTGTGTAAAGTATGTATGGGA
Source organism: Osmia bicornis bicornis (assembly GCF_907164935.1). Classification (NCBI taxonomy): domain Eukaryota; kingdom Metazoa; phylum Arthropoda; class Insecta; order Hymenoptera; family Megachilidae; genus Osmia; species Osmia bicornis. The sequence continues at coordinate 12,095,896 of NC_060218.1, forward strand.
CAAGTCATCGAGGATTGCAGCCTACGAAGATGTGGCACAGTCAACCGGGGAAAGGATTCGCCCCGGGACCTGACTGTGCTGAAGGAAAATATGACCCTGCCTTTCCCGGCAGGTCGGCGTGATGACCTCAGGGATAAGGCACATCATCAGCAACCTACCAGGTGGACGAAGATGGGCACGGTCAACTGTGGAGATACGATGTCCCTGTCCTGGTCGTGTTGGAGAGCAAGCCCTGCTGAAGCAGGTGAATACATGGCGCGATCACCCGTTGAGTGGGGAAGTCCTCCGGTACCTGGTCGTGGCCGAAGAAAAATGGCCTGTCTTCGTGGAAGGTCAGGTGGGCGTGATGACTGCAAGGATAAGCCACATCATCATTATCTACCTACCATGGTGGACGAAGACATGGCGCGATCACCCGTGGAGATACGATGTCCCGGTTCCTGATCGTGGCCGAAGAGGAACCCCTGTCCTGGCAATAGTGCTATGCAGGCGAAGAGGTGGCGCGGTCACGCCGGGAAGGCGCGATCCTGGATGATGCCCCGGTGCCGATCGTTGCTGAAGAAAAAGTCCTGCGTGTACTGCTCAGGTTGAAAATGTCCTACCGTAAGATCGGAGGTGCAACGGCGTGGTTCTGCAATCCCCCATGGTTGCCTAACGCATGGCGGTTTGCGGGAGGACGGAATAATGCGAAATGCATTGAATTGCCAAAGCGCCGTTGTGGCTATACGTTGGTAACCTTTTATATATCCCAAAGGATGTAGAGGTACTGGCGGCCCACGCAGGGGAGAGGTTTTAGTGGGTAGTATATCCAGCCGCGGGACTGTCCCTTCAGGACTACCTGCTCAAGGTCGCCCCTTCTGGGCTGAGACCTACTCTTGGGTTAAACCCAACCCTTCGGGGTCGGGTTGCCAGGTTGCCCCCTTCTGGGGTTGCCTCTTTGGGTTTGCCCCCACCAATGGGCGCCAGGCTGCCCCCTCAGGGCGGGTATGAGTCCCACACTGCCCGGGCCCCCTCTAGCCGAATAGACGAAAGGGGAACCATCCCGCGCGTGCATAAATGCATTTCCTCTTCTAAAACAAAAAAAAGGGTTAGGTTAGGTTGTGTAAAATGTTCCTGCAAGCAAACTTGAGCAGTTTCAATAATTTCAAACAATCAATCAATTATTTGTGTTACATTATGCTCACCATCTATTTTATTTTCTTCTTTCCTGCTTTTACTCCCAGCTGATCTTCTCTTCTTTGAAGATATGGTACTTTTCCCATGAATTAATGTGACAAGAATGTATTATGTATTGTATTTGTATTTGATGTTTGGCGTTAGCGTCACCAATAGGCCTGCTCAATTTTATGTTGATCGTCTTCCAAGTACGTCTGTTCATTGTAGGGTTGCTTCGTTACACGTGGCACAGTCTAGTAGTTTAAATAATCTTAATTGACTTTAATTCACATTATCTTGGTTATCTAGGCCTCTCAGGACGGATTCTCAGCTTCGCTGGTTTGAGCATTTCATGCAAGCCCTCAGTTCCCTTCTTATTATTTGTAATTTTCCTTCAGTCACCTTGATAGTTTTAACAGATGATTATGAGGAGTCCCCTGTCACATATATATTTATTTATTATGCTATACATATATGGCGTACCCTCTCTTTTTGGTGATCTTGTTTCTTCATTTTGTGGTGATGCGTGTGCCTACTTCACATCAGAATCCGCTGTTTCTGATTATATTTTATACTATACTTTACCTTTTACTGACAATAATTATCAGCATTCTATGTTTTACTTCTTCTCCCTACTGGCATTTGCTATCTGTTGTCTGGCATCTTTACTTTACCTTTTACATCCTTGGTTCATCTTCATTTTCATTCCAATTTTATAGTTCATTTTGAATTTATCTTGAACGATGTGATTATATTGTGTGCTAGTGCTAAATATTAAATACTCTTTACTATTCATTTCTGCTGCTTGGTTGCCTCGCTGTATGTTTGACGTTGAGGTTTTTGAAGGTTTTGTTGGTTATTCGCTTCTGCTCTGCTTTGCTTATGCCGAGTTCACATATGCTCGCTTGCTTGCTCGCTTACTATGCTTCTTATGTTTAGTTCGCATATTTTACTGCTTCGTTCATTATTTTAACTACTTCATTGATTGTTCTGTTGTATTAGATGCATGTATCCGTTGTTTTTCTGTTGTTGTTTGAGATTTGCTCGTTTATTAATTATATTTTCTTCTACATTATTGTTGTCTAAATTTACATTATACTAAAACTAATTATTTTATTCTATTAACTGTACATATTTGTTTGTATCTATTATTAATCGTTTATAAAATAAATCATATCCGACGGGCGAGCGAGGTTCGCGGTTCCCCGCCACTCGTCCTTCCCCTCACAGGTTCCCCCGGGTGGATCGAGTAGCTCGGCACCTGTAGGGGGGCGAGGCGAGACGGCGAAAGATATAAATATATCGATTCCGAGAATCCTCGCTCTCTCTCTTAGTCGGCATTGTGACAAAAGTAAACACGGGCTTATTACGAAACGCTTCTTCATCGAATTCCGTTGTGGATTAAAATCGTCTACGATCCTTCTGTGCATCGTTTAAAGGGATTCCCCGAAAAACGGATTAAATACCGATCCGCGATCGCGTCGAAGTTTTTTTTCACGCTCCAACGAGCAGCGTTTTTCGGAAGCTCGTCTCAATTCCTCGACCGTTTCGACGGAAAATTCGGAGCTTCAAAACATTGGTCCTTCGAGCCGGATCTTTGTCCGGCACCTCGATTTTGACCATCGCGAATCGGTACGTTGTCTTCCGGCCGTGAGTGCAGTGATCTCTTGGCGAACTGCGTCCTCAGTGCATCGAAGTACGATCCAACGGTGGCCGATCGCCCGCTGGACTTCCCGAACTGCTGGAAAAAGGGTTAAAGACTACAGTTTCTTGTGAGTTACGCTGACTTTATTTTCTTGCGTCTAATCAGAATAATCGTATTCTTTATCACGTACACGCCGTTAAACGGTCCGAATTTCAAACCGCCAACGGTCGCGAGTTGTGACCTTGCACGCGCGTGCTGTGTACGTCCTTATGTGTCGTTAGAGAACAGTTTTTGCGGGGTGACTCATCATGTCGACGTCACTCGAAAACCTACTGCGCTCTCAAGAAGACCTGGCCGGACGTATAGAGCGTTTCATGAGGAATACACTGAAGATCGGGCAAGAAAAACTTACTCTAATTATGCTGCAGCAACGGAGGCAGCTGTTAGATACTTATTGGCGTGATTTTTCGTCAACTCACAAATCTATTATTTGCGCAGCTGATAAATCAGTGCCTTACTTGAAGGAAGACGTTTCCAGCACTATTGAAGGTACTTACCTTTCGCACGTCGTGGACTTGGAGGAGAGGATTGCCCTACTCGCCCCAGACCGGAATAAGCCAGGAGACGAGAATTCTTCCGGCAAAGCGTCGTCAGGCGAACCGACTTTACCCACGATCTCGCTGCCCACGTTTTTTGGGGATCTCCTACAGTGGGAAAGTTATCGGGATCAATTCAGAGCTCTAATTCACGGCTCGAAAAAGTTAAGTAAGGTGCAAAAATTACATTATCTCAAATCTAGTCTTACAGGTGACGCAGCAAAAATGCTTACCTGCACTCCGATGACGGACGGTAATTACGAGGCATCGTGGGCGTCCCTGGAGCGTCGCTACGGCAATAAAAGGATCTTAGCGGCCTCACACATGCATCGCATCCTCACTTGTGCTCCCATAGTAAAGGCGTCCTCTCAGGAAATTAAAAGGATTCTCGACGAATTCCGCCAGTCAAGGAATGCACTCGCCTCTTTGGAGCGACCGGTGGAGTCGTGGGACGAATGGTTTTCGTTCCTCCTCACCGAAAAGCTGGATCAAACCACGAGACTCGCTTGGGAAACTTCCTTGGTTGATCCCACTACGCTTCCCCCGTTTGAGGCGTTAGTGGATTTTCTGGAAAATCGTGCTCACGCTATTATTTCTGCTCAAGGTACGAATGCGGCGACGCCCCTCCTCCAGTCCAAGGAAGGCTCCAAGCGGACACCCGTTGCAAATGCTCGACCAAGGGTAACATTGACCACGAACGCCAAGGAAACAGCCAAGCCTAAGACAGCAAAAACGTGCCCGTCGTGTGCTGGCTCACACACTCTTGGCCACTGCACTAGGTTGAAGAAAATGAATCCGCAAGACCGTTTGTCGCTGGTAAAAAAGGTAGGCGTGTGTACAGCATGTCTAAATTCAGGTCATGAAGTTGCAGCCTGCAAGTCAAACTTTCGCTGCCTGGTTTGCGAGGCCAATCACCACACATCGTTACACGATGCCTTTCGGGAAGATCAACCATCGTCATCCAAGGCAAATATAATTACACCGAGCACGAGTGCTGCTTATACGGTCCGATCTCAACGGGTGATTTTATTGGCAACCGCGCCGGTCCGCTTGGAGTCGACTGAGGGTCGCACTTTAGACGTCAGGGCTCTTTTAGATCCAGGCTCTGAGTCGTCATTTGTTAGCGAGAAGGTCGCGCAATCGCTCCAGCTACAGCGGAAAAGTGTGAGGGTGTTACTCACCGGTTATCAGGAGAAGAGCGTCGGGATGGCCAAACACGAAGTCTCCGTCGAGCTTACGTCCTGCGCAGACAGCGACTTCCGCATCACTCTTAACGCGTTGGTGACAAGGAAAGTCACCTCTCCAACTCCGTCTCATCCAGTGGAGGACCATCCATGGAGTCACATGCGGGGATTGCCGCTGGCCGATCCGGAGTTTAGATTACCACGTAGAGTCGACGTACTTCTTGGAGCCGACGTTTGTGGGTACCTTTTCTTGGAAAATAAGGTAGGCCCTCCTGGAACTCCGTCGCTAGTCCGCACGCCGTTTGGATGGTCCCCTTTGGGGCCGGTTTCGACCTCCGACGATCCAGCTTCAGGGGTGGCTCGGGTGCAACTCATCCGAGGCCTGGATGATGTCCGAAACGACCTGCAAAGATTTTGGGAGCTTGAGGAGGTCCCTTCGAAGTCTCCGTGGAGCCCTCAAGACACAGCTTGTGAGGAGTATTTCAAGGAAACGCACTCACGTGATGAACTAGGACGTTACGTGGTGCGGCTTCCATTTCTGAAGGCTACACCCGAAGACATCGGAGTGCCGCGACGTGCCGCTCTTCAACGGTTTCTGGCTGCCGAACGAAGATGGGAGAAGGACTCCTTTTTGCAAACATCTTATGCGGGCTTCATGGAGGAGTATCTGAGACTGGGCCACATGGAACCAGCCTCCAAGTATGATGTCGCTAACGCCAATTACCTGCCTCACCATGCAGTCTGGAAAACCACCGGGTCAGGAAATAAAAGGATTCGAGTTGTCTTTGACGGATCTTACGTTTCAGGCAACAGACCTTCGCTGAACCAGGCTCTTGCGTCAGGACCACGTCTGCAGTCCGACCTTTGGCTGGTGCTCACTCGGTGGAGGTTCCCGAGATCCGTATTTTCTACGGACATAGTAAAGATGTTCCGTCAGATAGCCGTCCATCCTGACGATCGAGATTGGCAGCGCATACGGTGGAGAGACGAAGCTGGAAACGAAGTCCGTGATTTTCGTTTAACCACGGTCACCTACGGGACAACTTCAGCCCCTTACCTTGCTCTACGAGTTCTACAACACCTGGCAGACGATGAGGAACAACGATTTCCTTTGGGCGCAGCCATCTTACGTCGAAATTCCTACGTGGACGACCTGTTGGCTGGAGCCGACGATCCTGCCAAGGCTGAGGAGTCTCGACAGCAGCTAATCGGCATCCTCATGGCGGGCGGGTTCCCTCTTGATAAGTGGACGCTGAACTACACGTCCCAAGGGGAACCTAGTGAAAGAGATCACAAATTCCTGCAGGCGAGCAACGACGCGGAGACGCTAGGACTGACTTGGAATGCGGTGGCAGACACGCTTACTGTTACCTCGGCCAAATCGGACCAACCGTCAACCATCCGAACTTGGACGAAACGACTCGTCCTTTCTTACACTGCTCGACTCTTCGATCCGCTTGGATGGGCCTCACCAGTACTCATACGCGCCAAAACACTACTGCAAGATCTTTGGTTGTCAGGAGCAGATTGGGACGAACCGCTTTCAGTCCGCCTGGAGGAGTCGTGGCTTCAGTTTCGTCAAGATCTGGAAGAGGTAAAGACTATCTCATTACCACGTTGGGTTAGTTACAGGGATGCGATGCACGATCACATCGAGCTGCATGGCTTTTGCGACGCCTCCGAACGAGCATACGCCGCTGCAGTCTATGTACGCTTACCAAGTACCTCCACCAGGGCGAACGTGCATCTCCTCATCGCAAAAACGAAGCTCGCTCCAATCAAGCTCTGCAGTATTCCGCGTTTGGAATTATGCGGAGCTCTGCTACTGGCTCGACTCATGGTGGCGGTTCGGGACGGCATACTTCCTCTACGAGCCACCTTATATGCGTGGACGGATGCATCGGTGGTACTATCCTGGGTCCAATCGCACGCTTCCAGGTGGAAGCCCTTCGTCGCACACCGCGTGGCGGAAATTTAAACGTTACTCCCAGACGTAGATTGGCGTCATCTTCGCAGCGGCGATAATCCGGCGGATTTAGCAACCAGGGGAGTTACCGTACAGGCTCTGAAGGAAGATGAGCGCTGGTGGCATGGCCCTTCGTGGCTTCAGTCGCCCTCCAGTGATTGGCCGTCCTCCATTCGTTCTCAGGACGATTCACTCTCAGAGCAAAGATCTACCGTCCACACCATCGCAGCCGAACATTTAGAATCTGAAAACGACTTACTATGCTGATTTTCGTCGTTGACAAAGCTAGTACGCATTACAGCTTACCTGAGACGCTTCGTGTGGAACACTCGGGGCAACGACAGCAGGCGAACGGGTTTCTTGACTTCCACGGAACTCGATGAGGCTCGAAAATGTATTCTCCGACTGAGCCAATCGGAATATTTTTCCGAAGAATTACACAATCTAAAAACAGGTAAACCGATTAAAAGTAAATCCAATGTATTAGCCTTACGGCCTGTTTTAGATGACTGCGGGATCATTCGTGTGGGTGGAAGATTGGATCATGCATCGCTCACCTACGATCAACGGCATCCAATCCTCGTTCACCGTCGGTCTAATTTGGCTGAGCTAATTGTTCGGGCAGCACACGCTCAGACTCTTCATGGTGGCCTCACGTCGACACAAAGCTTCGTCCGTCAAACGTACTGGATTCCGCAGGACCGCACTCTCCTCAAACGCATCCTAAGAAATTGCGTACGCTGTGTAAGATTCCAAGGTAACACGGGTACGCAGCAAATGGGCTCCTTACCTGCTTCACGAGTCCAGCCTGCCAGGGCCTTCCTTCGCAGTGGGGTCGACTATGCTGGCCCAATCACCCTCTGCATGTCAAAGGGTCGCGGCCAGAAGACGGTCAAGGGCTACATCGCCGTGTTCGTCTGCCTCTGCACCAAAGCTGTCCACCTGGAGCCAGTGTCCGACCTGTCTGCGTCCGCGTTTATCGCGGCCTTCCGACGGTTCGTCGCGAGGCGAGGACGCTGTGCTCACCTCTTAAGCGACAACGCGACGAATTTTCGGGGTGCAGATGCGCAGTTGAAATCTATGTTCAAACGAGCTTCTGAATTTTACAGGGAGGTTGCTGAGCTAATCGCCAACGAAGGAACGAATTGGGAATTTATTCCGCCCTACTCACCTCACTTTGGCGGCCTGTGGGAGGCGGCGGTGAAATCCGCGAAGAGGCATCTTCTTCGGTCAGTAGAGGGCCACAGGCTGACCTTCGAAGAACTGACAACATTATTGTGCCAGGTGGAAGCGTGTCTAAATTCACGACCGTTATCACCACTCACGGACGATCCCAAAGACTTCTCCGCACTAACACCGAACCACCTCATTACGGGTCACTCACTGTCGGCGATTCCGGAATCACCGGAAGATTTAAATTTCGACGGAGGACACAAAAGGTGGGCCCTCGTACAAAAATTAATTGAACATTTTTGGCGTAGGTGGAGTAAAGAATATCTGGGCCAACTGCAACACCTTCCGAAGTGGCGGAAGGCGCTTCCTAACCTCCAACTCGGAACCCTCGTCTTGCTAAAGGAGGACTCGACACCACCAACTAAATGGCCGATGGCGCGCGTCGTGAAGGTCCACGAGGGACAAGATGGCCTAACACGTGTGGCGACCGTCCAGACTGCTACCAGCCTGACCACACGTGCAATCACACGGTTGATTCCACTCGTGTCGCCGAACGATACGGACAACGCTATGGCTAAGAAGACGTCTCATGATACGTCTGTCTACCGGCAGCCGAGCAGTGACGCAGTAGCAACCGCCGATTCTTGGAAACGGTCACGTCGTTGCCGTTCCGACAACGAGGCGGGCGGCATGTTTGAGATTTGCTCGTTTATTAATTATATTTTCTTCTACATTATTGTTGTCTAAATTTACATTATACTAAAACTAATTATTTTATTCTATTAACTGTACATATTTGTTTGTATCTATTATTAATCGTTTATAAAATAAATCATATCCGACGGGCGAGCGAGGTTCGCGGTTCCCCGCCACTCGTCCTTCCCCTCACAGGTTCCCCCGGGTGGATCGAGTAGCTCGGCACCTGTAGGGGGGCGAGGCGAGACGGCGAAAGATATAAATATATCGATTCCGAGAATCCTCGCTCTCTCTCTTAGTCGGCATTGTGCCAAAAGTAAACACGGGCTTATTACGAAACGCTTCTTCATCGAATTCCGTTGTGGATTAAAATCGTCTACGATCCTTCTGTGCATCGTTTAAAGGGATTCCCCGAAAAACGGATTAAATACCGATCCGCGATCGCGTCGAAGTTTTTTTTCACGCTCCAACGAGCAGCGTTTTTCGGAAGCTCGTCTCAATTCCTCGACCGTTTCGACGGAAAATTCGGAGCTTCAAAACAGTTGTATTTTATGATTTAATTACGCTTAATCACGTTTATTATGGTTGTTATTTTATTACTGTAATTGTTATTTATTGTTCGTTTATGGGCTCTTCTATTCATGGGCTTATTGACTCACTTATTTTTATTGGCTCGCTTATTCATTGTTGCATTTATTTTGGGGTATTCGATGCGCTATGCTTGCCTTGTCTTGTCATGAGCGTTTGTGTATGTGTGTGAAGTATGTGAGGGACAAGTCATCGAGGATTGCTGCCTAAGAAGACGTGGCACAACCGGGGAAAGGACTCGCCCCGGGACCTGACTGTGCTGAAGGAAAATATGGCCCTGCCTTTACCGGCAGGTCGGCACGATGACCTCAGGGATAAGGCACATCATCAGCAACTAACCAGGTGGACGAAGACAGGGCACGGTCAACTGTGGAGATGCGATGTCCCGGTTCCTGACCGTGTTGAAGAGCAACCCCTGCTGTAGTAGGTGAACACATGGCGCGATCACCCGTTGAGTGGGAAAGTCCTCCGGTACCTGATCGTGGCCGAAGAAAAATGGCCTGTCCTCGTGGAAGGTCAGGTGGGCGTGATGACCGCAAGGATAAGCCACATCTTCATTATCAACCAACCATGGTGGACGAAGATGGACACGGTCAACTGTGGAGATACGATGTCCCGGTTCCTGGCCGTGTCGTAGAGCAAGCTCCTGCCCTGGTAGGTGAACACATGGCGCGACCACCCGTGAATGGGCTTACTCCGGTTCCTGGTCGTGGCCGAAGAAAAATCCTGTACGTAATCGTGCAGGTTTGTTATAAATTTTTGACTTCGCGAAAACGATTGATTCCCTTCGACGGTTCTGGGGTAAGTGCCATGCCGTTCCTCATGGTCCTCCTACCAGAAGATGCAAGATCTTCCCCACTCCGTGGCCAGATCCTTCTAGAAAATCCTTATTTTTTTACACGTGCCATGCAGCACCATGACTTCGGGTCATCGGCCACACGCGCGTTCCTTAGAGAATCGGCGATCGAACTCCCTATCGCCGTTCCATAAACAAAACATCCGCGATTCTTAGAATTCGTCGCACCTCAAGTATCAACTACCGCCGGCCTAAGTTCGATGACAGACGTATGGCTCGGGGTATCGATAGCCTAAGGAATCCTGAGAAATCCTTGGAAAGCAGGTCAAAGCCCCAAATGCAATGACCCTGCCACGTGTCAACCCTTGCACACGTGCTGACGCTAACAGGTTGAAAATGTCCTACCGCTGGATCGGAGGTGCAACGGCGTGGATCCTCAATCTATCATGGTTGCCTAGCGCATGTCAGATTGAGGAAGGACGGAATAACGCGAAATGCGTTGAAGTGCCGAAGCGCCGTTGTGGCTATACGCTGGTATTCTTTATATATTCTAACGAGTGAAAAGGTACCGGCGGCCCACGTTAGAGGAGAGGTTTTAGTGGGTAGTATGTCCAGCCACGGGAGTGCCCCCCTATGGGCTGCCCGGCTAGGTCGCCCCTTCAGGGCTGTGACCTCAACCTCACCCCCCCCCCCCCAACCCTTCCGGTTGGGTTGCCAGGTTGCCCCCCTCTGGGGTTTTCTCTTTGGGTTAGCCCCCACCTCACGGGCGCCAGGCTGCCCCCTCAGGGCGGACATGAGTTCCACACTGCCCGGGCCCCCTCTAGCCGAATAGACGAAAAGGGGAACCAGCCCGCGCGTGCGCAAACGCATTTCCTCTTCCAACTGAACCAAAAAAAAAGAAGGGTTAGGTTAGGTTTTTTTATTTTTTTTTCAATTTTTAAATATTTTTTGTACATTTTTTTTCATTTTTTAAATATTTTTTTCACTTTTGTAAAATCTCTTTTTATATTTTTTTTCACGTTTTTTTCTTAATGTGCTCACTGAGATCAGTGCAGAAACCACTTTTTGGACGATTTTAGTTTTTGACCTCTACCGGGACGGCAGGTGGGAGTTAAGAGATGGGATGACCACCGCTGGAATCGCCATCTCAAGGGCTATCTATGGTAAAAAAATCAGATCGATCTGAGGTTACCCCGTAAACCATAACTCAACCGAAAATTCGGACATTGGATATATTTTGGAAGTCGATTAGAAATACCCGCTAGAATTACACGACAAGCATGCAGATTTACCTTTTCATCCAATACGCGAGAAGCCTCCTAATGCCAAACATGAGAAACTACTCGCTACACTTCAGGATAAGCAACATCAGGATAAGTTACATCATCCATTACCGCAATCTTCAAGAATGCTTAAATCATGGCTTAAAGGTTTCTATAATTCATCGCGTTTTAGAATGTAAACAATCTCTATGGCTTCGCGAATACATTAATTTAAACACGCAACTTAGAACTGTAGCTAAAAATGATTTTGAAAAGAACTTATTTAAATTAATGAATAATGCAGTCTTTGGTAAAACTATGGAGAACGTTAGAAATCATGTAGTCGTTAAATTAGTTACAAAATGGGAAGGCAGATACGGCGCCGAGGCCCTGATAGCAAAACCAAATTTTCATAGCAGATCAATATTTTCGGAACATTTGATTGCAATAGAGATGCGAAAGTTGGAAATTAAATTTAGAAAACCCATTTATGTTGGTATGTGTATTCTGGATATATCAAAAACATGTTTGTACAAATTCCATCATGATTATGTTTGGCCGAAATTTAAACATCTTTGTAAAATATTATACACAGACACAGACAGTCTTATATACGAACTGGAATGTGATGACATATACGATGTAATGAAACGCGATCTACATCTGTTTGACACGAGCGACTATTCCGAGGGCAATGTTTACAGTATTGTAACGTCCCGCTAAGAAGACCCGGCATTTTTTCGTTTTTACTATTGTAACGTCCCAGTGATAGGTACGTCACTGGGATTCCCTAAGAAGGCGACTCGTATGACTGTATTAGGGATTGTAGGTTCGCGTGGTGTGCGGTTGAGGAGTAAAATCCAAACATTAATGTATCAAACCAAAGATTTATTCGAATAGGTAAGTATTTGATAACTGAATATGCTTGTTCTGAGTATAATATAAAAATAACGCTGGTATAACAATGAGTGCAGGCTAAAATATGAAATATAATGAGAAATTATAATTAGTATGCCCTAGATTAGAAAATACAGTGAAAAGTATATGATTAGTAATTAGTATTAGAATTAGTATGAGCTTTAATCTATGGATACAGCCAACACTCTGTACAATCACCAACTACGCTAAGTATTGGAAACTATAATTCAGTGGCTTGTACGGTACCCTCAGACACGCGTGGACTTTGCCTACAAGGCGCAATCAGTTTCTGGACTAGCCAGAGCTATGTAAAAACAGGCCGTTTCAAGGAGCTCCGCTCCTCCCTAGCTCTTTATACTTGAGTATTGGCTTAGTACAAACACCTGGTTAACACGTTGCGCACCATGAGTAGGGTGTCCACAGATCTGAAGTCTCGCACGTCACCACTGAGAGAAAAGGATAAAGCTCTATCGTTGCCTAAGTAATTCAGCGCAGAGCTTTCCTCTACTACCAGAGTGCTGTCTGTATTCGATCGAAGTCGGAGATGATCTGATCTGACACTGCGTGGAACGCCTCTATTTATAGTCAGATTCTGCTAACTTAGCGTTTTTCTTCTACATAGAATTCCTTTCGACTTCTGGAATTCCCCATCACGTGTCTGCCGAATACCCCTACTATAGAATCTCACCCCACCGCGGAATCATCGGGGTTGCGCTGGCGCATATGTGGTCGCACGTCGATCATTTATCGATAATTTAACTCACCGACTGTGTTCCGGATTTAGAGCGCCATAATTTAAAATATAACCAATTAGTGTTTGACAACACCAACGGCTCGGCGTTGTCGTCGGTCGATCGGTTTATAAAAACACCGACGCCGCGACAAACGTCCTACTCATTCGTTTGCGCTCTGATAACAAACGACACGTAACACGCGACTAATTCGCTCATCTTCTTTACTAATTAAAGAAAAATAAAGTGCCTCAAGTGAACACGTTTATTATCACCAAAGTTATCGCCAGTGTCAAATTCATTTTCCTGCACGCGTTTCCCTTACCAAATTAACCGGTAATTTTGCCTAGAGCAAAATTAATACTCTACGCGCAACAAATGGTCCTTCGAGCCGGATTCTAAGGATCTAAAGCAGTGCAGTGCCGCATAAAAAACAATTCTAATTGTGTGGTGAACATTAAAATCGCGAAAGTGCTGAAATCTAAGCCGGATTAAATCGGCAGAACAAAGGATTTTGCACGTGTCGTTCGAACTCAACCGACATCGCGACCTCCGCCGGTAAACATCGGAGGACGTTCACGCGCTTCGCTTCGCGAAAACAGTGACGTGGTCATAACAGTTCACCTTGCGGTACAGTACGTTTATTTGAAACACTTAATATCAAACATTATGGATACATTAATCCGCGAAAATAAAGTGCATGCACGCCTGATCAACAATGCACTGCTCAACTTTAAAAAATTGGGGAAGGTGAATCACACTCCTGCAGTGATTCGCAGTCGGATCAACCTGCTTAAGGATTACTGGGCCAAATTCCAATCAACGCAAGTCCAGATCGAGGTTGCAGCAACGGAGGAGGACACCAGGGCGAATCCCTACTTCTCCAGCGACGTCTTCGGGGATACGGAAGCAGCTTTCCTTGCCGCCCTCGACGCTATGACGGCAGCCTTACCGACGGACTCCGAACCTGCAAGTAACCCATGTAATACGAGTACCGCTTCTTGTAATCGCGAATCTGCACTGTCGGCCAAGCTTCCTCGCGTCGAATTACCTAAATTCTCCGGGGACTATACGGAATGGGAAAATTTTCGAGGCCTCTTTCAGTCTTTAGTTGGCTCTAACGACGCGTTACCGGAGGTGCAAAAGTTGCACTATCTTAAATTAAGCTTAATTGGTGAAGCGTCTCTTCTATTAAAAAACGTTGCCACTTCCGCGGCGAATTACGAGGCAGCGTGGAAACTATTGACCGACAGGTACGCTAACGAACGCGCGCTCATAACCGCTCACCTGAAAATGTTGTTCGACTCACCCCCGATCGGATCCGCAGTTCTAAGCGATTTAAAAAGTTTACGCGATAGATCTCGCGCCGCATTAACGGCCTTAAAAAACATGGCTCGCCCGGTCGAATACTGGGACGATGTTCTTGTTTTTCACTTTGTCCGCAAGTTGGACAAGGAGTCCCATCGGGAGTGGGAGTTACGCATGGGTGAAGAGGAATTGTTCCCATCCCTCGCGGATTGGGAGGCGTTCCTCAATGTGCGAATTCGAACTCTGGAATCGTTGGCGTCATCCCACGGAGAAGGAAACAGCGCCTATAAAAATAAATCAGCGCCTATTAAAAACGTGAAAGCGCATTTAAACGCGTCGGAAACGAAATGCGTCGCGTGCGGCGCCGATCACGCTTTGTTTAAATGTGACGTGTTCCGTGGGCAATCCGTCGAACAACGATTATCACTCGCGCGCGAACATCATCGATGTTTTAATTGTTTACAAAAAGGACATCTCCCGGCAGCCTGTCCTAGCAAACGCGCTTGTTCGATATGTAAAGGTAGACATCATTCTCTTTTGCATTCTGAGCGAAAGGGTTCGAAGACGTCGTTCGTGTAACGACCCAAGAATTTAAAACAATATCTTTTTAATTTTATTTTTCTTTATTATAACCAATTTTTTTATACAGAATATTTTATTTTATTTTTATTGTTAATATTTAATGTATAAATTTTTGTAATAAACATTTTCATTTCGTCGATAACCGAGTTTGTTGAATTTATCGATAAAAGTTTAGTCGATAAGTCGGACGGTAAAACAGTTTACCGATAAATTATCGACGTCCGACCGCGCACGCGCGAGCGCAACCCCAGTAACCATACGGTGGGGTAGTATTCTAGAGTGGGGATGCTGGACCACCACGTGACGGGAAAAACCCAGCTACCCCAAGAACTCTATGCGGAAAAAAAGTGCCGACTCAGCAAAATCTGAGTATAAATAGAGGCGTTCCGCACAGTTTCATCGCAGATCTTCTCAGACCTCGGTCTGAAACAGACAACACTCTGATTAGTAGAGAAGAGCTTGCGCTGAACTGTCTAGGCAGCGATAGAGCGCGAGCTATAGCTAATTTCTACTATTCCACTGGTGGCGTGCAGGACTACGGAACAGTGGACCTCCTATTCGCGGTGCGCAACGTGTTACACAGGTGTTACGCTAAGCCAACACTCAAGTGTAAAGAGCTAGCGAGGAGCGGAGCTCCTTGAACGGCCTGCGTTTAACACGGCTCTGGTATAACCAGAAACCGATTGCGACCTGTAGGAAGGGTTAACTTGATTCCAATAGTCTAGCACAAACCTCTGGAGTTTAGTTTCCATAATTATTGTTGAAAACGAACAGAGTGTTGACTGTAGAAGAAGACCACGCCGCACTTGCGTTAGCGCTAACGATTAATTACAATTATTAATTTTTACTTACATATTAATTACTAATTACATATTTTTCAATTGTATTCCCAATCTAGGGCGAACTAATTATAATTTCTTATTGTATTCCTATTTCTAGCCGCACTTATTGTGATACTAGCAACTTTGTATTATAATTCAATATTCACTTACCTTTCATTCTTGAATAAACATATTTTCATTCAGTTTCTAGCACATTAGTGTTTGGATTTCACTCCTTAACCGCACACCACACGAACCTAAAATCCTTAACACATTTATTACGAGTCGCCTTCTAAGGGAACCGCTCTCCCTACAAGTCGGTGCAGTGACGTACTCACTCTGGGTCGTTACACGTAGTTATAGTAAATAAAAATTTGGTGACAGCGGTGGGATTGTTCGAGTGGTAAGGAGAAATCATATCTCTGCGGACATTAATGGTTAGCCTAGAAACAGACAAATACAAATAAAAAAGTAAAGTACAAGAAATATATATAAAAAAAAGAGAGAAAAAAAAAAAAAGGGAAAAAAAAAAAAAACAAATATATAATACATAATATACATACATATATACTATATCAATAAGCAAAAATCAAGATGCCAAACGGAATAGCCGATCAACCAGCCAGCGCATCAGCCAGCGGATCAGCCAACGGATCGACTGAAGGAAGCCGACCGATCAGTATTCGCGATGCAGCAGACATCGTACCAGCATTCAACGGCCGCAACATACCAGTCTATCAGTTTGCAAAGAGCTGTTTCAAAGCGAAGAATATAATCTCTCCGAATGCTGAGTATGGATTGGTACAATTAATCAAGAACAAATTCTACGGGCAAGCAGCAAGAGTGGTATTAAACGGAGACTACGACACCATCGAGGAACTGATTGCCGTAATAAAATCACGGTTCGCACCACTCTTCACTTCGATGCAGCTATGCGGCGACATGGCAAGGATCGCACAGGGTCCAACTGAGGCAGTCGTAGACTACGGCAGCCGCGTCTCAGGACTTCTACTACAAATTAAAAGCTGCAACGAGTTAGAATTCCCAGACAACATCGAAGGATACAACCGGTCGTCGGAAACTAATACAATTAAAGCTTTCCTCACCGGTTTAAAACAGGAGGTATATAACCGAATGAAAAATCAAAACTTCAACAGCCTTGACGAAGCAATCAGTGCAGCAATTGTAGCCGAGGCAGAAAATATAGAAAGCCAGACCAAAGCTAACCTATCACAGGGATTCACTACGGCCGAACAATGCGACAACTGCTATGGATACGGGCATAACGCCAGTGTATGCTGCAGTCAGCGGTTCCAAAGACAATCAATGTCGAGGGCCCGCTGGCCAGCAAAACACTGCCAACACTGCCAAAGGTCCGGGCACACCTTGGAAACTTGCTGGTTTAAGGACCAACCAGCAAGACCCGGAGTCCCCCAGGACTTTGTGCAGCCAGCTCAAACCTATAGAAATCAACCCACGCAGTGACAAGGTCAAAATTGGACACGAACAAGACCTCCAATTTGTGAATTCTGCCAAAACATTGGCCATACAATTCAGGAATGCCGGAAAAAGGCATATCAAGAACGTATCAAGAGCCAGAGACCCCAGCAAACTCCTCAAGTACAACAGGTACGTAAAAAGGCAAATTTGTACCTAAACTTAGGAGAAATAAATAAATCTCCCAGTGTCGAGCTGGTAAGCGAAAGTTTCAAAAATCAGCAAGCCTTATTCATGGTCGACACGGGGTCAGACATTAATATAATTAAAAAACAAGCAATTTCAAAAGAAATTATTATAAATACAGATGCAATTTTTCAATTAAATGGAATCACTAAAAGCTCTATTTATACAACAGGATACATCAAAGTAAAGATATTGGAAACTGAATCCATATTCCACATCATCGAAGAACTACCAATAGAACAAGACGGAATTTTAGGAACAGAGTATTTTAAAAGCAGTGGAGCCAGCATCAATTACGCCAAGTCTATACTAATCGTAAATAACAATATAATACCATTCAAGCAACCAGCAGTGGTAATACCATCTAGGACAAAAACCATGATACCTATAAGAGTATCAAACACTGAAATAAAAACTGGTTTTGTCCCAAAATTACAGCTTCACCCACAAATATATATGGGAAACGCTGTAGTCACGAATCGTGATGGTGTAGCATTTCTGTATGCGATCAACGTTGGAGCAGAAGACATCGAAATCGAAATGCCAGCAGTAGAGCTGCAACAGTATGAAGAGGCACCACAGAACGAAGAAACATTCCATCAAGAACCTAAAAGAGCTCAGCAAATTCTTAAAATATTACAAACAGGTCATTTGAATCAAGAAGAACTCACTAATGTAGAGGATATAGTAAAAGAGCACGCTGACAGATTTTATATAGACGGAGATAAACTTCCAGCAACGAATAAAATCTATCACAGGATCATCACGACGGATGAGGTGCCTGTAAATGTTAAGCAGTACAGATATCCTCATGCGTTGAAAGATGAAATTAATCACCAAGTAAATGATCTCCTGGGAAAAGGAATCATCAAGCATTCCTCATCACCTTTTAACTCACCTTTATGGATAGTACCAAAAAAGCAAGATTCACAAGGAAATAAATGCTGGAGATTAGTGATTGATTTTAGAAAATTAAATGAGAAAACGATCAGCGATGCCTATCCACTACCCAACATTACGGATATCCTGGATCAAGTGGGAAGCGCAAAATACTTCTCCGTGTTTGATTTAAAATCTAGTTTTCATCAAACACCAATGCATCCGGAAGACAAGCACAAAACAGCATTTTCAACACCATTCGGGCATTTCGAATTCAACAGAATGCCTTTTGGTTTAAAAAATGCTGCAGCCACATTCCAGCGCCTGATGAACAACGTCCTAGACGGATTACAAGGACTGGAACTATTCGTGTTCATCGATGACATCGTGATTTATGCAAGCTCACTAAAAGAACACGAGATAAAGGTCAACAGGATGATGACGAAGCTTAGAGAAGCAAATTTATGCTTACAACCTGACAATTGCCAATTTTTAAAGAAAGAGGTGGCATACCTGGGCCATATAATTACAGAAGACGGTGTAAAACCTGACCCAGCAAAGGTTGAAGCAGTCCAAAAATTCCCCGTTCCAAAGACTGTCAAAGATATCAGACAGTTCCTAGGATTGTGCGGATATTATAGACGTTTCATTAAAGACTTCTCTAAAATAGCTAAACCATTGTCTGACTTGACGAAGAAGGAGCAAAAATTCGAATGGTCCAACCAGCAACAGCAAGCTTTCGAATTTTTAAGAAACGTATTATGCGAAAAGCCAATCCTACAATATCCTGACTTTGAGAGACCATTTAATATAACCACTGACGCATCCGGAACAGCAGTAGGAGCGGTCCTAAGTCAAGGAGAAATAGGAAAAGATCAGCCAGTAGCATACGCATCAAGAGTAATGAATAAGCCGGAAACACAATACTCCGCAACAGAAAGGGAATTACTTGCTGTAATATTCGCAATAAATCATTTCAGACCATATATTTTCGGCAGAAAATTCTATTTAATCACAGATCACAAACCTTTAATCTGGTTAAACAGTCTCTCAGATCCAACATCAAGACTCATGAGATGGAAACTGAGATTGAGCGAATACGATTATGAGATTAAATATAAACCAGGCAAGCAAAACATGAACGCTGATGCTCTATCCAGAAATCCTGTCGAGGATATAAATGCTCTACAAATAAATGCGAAAAGGCTGCACTCATCTACGTCTGGATCAAAGAAGAAGCGTAAGAAAAGGAAAGAATGGCATCAATATCCCACTCGCCCCAGACAAACAACAACCACCTCAGAATCAGGCAAGCACAAAAAAAGGAAGGAGTGGCATCAATATCCCACTCGTCCTAGACAAACAACGACGTCAGAATCTAGGGAATTTAAAAGGAAAAAAGAAGCACATCAGTATCCAACTAGACCGAGACCAACAACTACAACTGAGTCTGAAAATCATAAAAGGAAGAAAGAATGGCATCAATATCCAAGAAGACCAAGGCCAACAACCTCGTCAAGTTCACGAGAAATTAAAAAGAGGAAAATCAGCCACAAACATTTAACACGACCACGAGATGACTCCACAGATGTTGAAATAAGGAAAAGATACCGAAAAGATAACATACGAGAGAGAAGCCCATCTCAAAGAGGAAGTACAGCAAGAAAAAGGATAAAAGAAGACTATACAAGTTCAGATGAATCTCAGTATTACGAAACTGATGTATCTGAAGAACCACCAAAATCAAAACCAAGAAAACGAATAAAAACATACTCTTCTGAAGAAATCAAGAAAAAAAGAAAACCTAATGAACAGCAAATTACAGTTGATGTACATCAACCACCAGAAGAAAAGAAATACATCATCCCACAGAAACGACTTATAGTTCAAGAACCTGTAATAATTGGAGATGAAATAGAAGAATACAATGAAGAAACGATATTACCTAAACACATCTTCAAAGAACCACCCAGAATCGATTCCTCTTCAAGCACAAGAGAAAGGTCTCCTATAATAAAAAGAAAAGTAGAAAAAGAAACCTCAAGTGACACATTATCAGCTCCTATCACACCTATCAAAATTAAAAAAGGAAAAACCGAACAACCGTCTACAATTAAACAAATTAAACCAAAAATAATTAGCAATAAACCAGTCATATTTAAAATAGAAGAAACCGAAGACCAGTTATGGATGAAGAGAGGTACAGCAGTAATATTCATTAATAAAGAAGGACAACCTGAAGATTACCAGTCAAAACAGTTAATAGAAAATGAAAAGATTAAAATTTCTAAACCACAAAACAGTATCACAGAATATAAAATTAAAAATAAGTTAATTTTTGGAGTATTAGTAGATTATAAAGAAAATTTACCACACAAAATTAAAGCTCTTCATCACATGTTAGTTCAAAAAGGAATCCAGGAATGCAGCATGCCAGACAAGCAAGGGTTAAAAGCAATTCTTCAAGTAATCTTTGCAGATTCAAACATCAACATCATCATCTGCAAAGGGACAATCCAAACTCCACCTAAAGATGAAAGAAGAAGTATAATTAAAGAAAATCATGAAAGCACAGTTGCAGGACACAAAGGAATTAGAAAAACTTACCTCAGGATCAGGAACAAGTATTATTGGAAAAACATGAAGAGAGAAATTACCGATTATATCAGATC
This sequence comes from Osmia bicornis bicornis, assembly GCF_907164935.1. NCBI lineage: Eukaryota > Metazoa > Arthropoda > Insecta > Hymenoptera > Megachilidae > Osmia > Osmia bicornis. The sequence continues at coordinate 12,116,551 of NC_060218.1, forward strand.
ATGCATCAGTTGCCAAAGAACCAAGCTAGTAAGGATGAAGAATAAGGAGCCTATGGTTATCACAGACACTCCTTCAGACGCATTCGATAAGGTGTCTTTAGATATTCTTGGACCCTTACCTATGACACAAAAAGGATACAGTTACATCCTCACCATACAAGACAACTTGACCAAGTACTCCGTCGCAGTTCCACTTGTATCAGCTACATCAGAGGACGTCGCAAGAACATTCACCAACTCGTTCATATGCCAATTCGGCAGTCCTAAAGCTATCCTCACCGATCAGGGAACATGCTTCACATCCTCACTTATTAAGAAGCTAGCTAAAATCTTCCACATCCAAACGTACCGTACATCATCCTTCCATCCTCAGTCAAACGGGTCCCTGGAAAGAAGCCATCACGTTCTAGTTGAGTACTTGAAACACTATATATCTAAACAAGAACACTGGGATGAATGGCTACAACAAGCAATGTTTTCATATAACACTAGCGTTCATGAGGGGACAAAATTCACACCTCATGAACTAGTATATGGAAAAAAAGCAAGGCTACCATCAAAGTTTACACCTACTGACAGTTTAGATACATACCCAGATTATGTAGACAAACTATTACAAAATTTACATAAAATTAGGCAAACAGCAAAAACAAATCTAGAACAATCAAAATATAGACAAAAATACTACTACGATAGGAAAATACGACCAATTAATTATAAAACAGGAGAAGAAGTTATGTTATTAAACCCACCAAGAAAAAGTAAACTACAAAAAGAATATACAGGACCGTACAAAGTTTTAAGAAACATAGAAAAAAATAACATAGAATTGCAGATAGGTCCCAAAAAGACTAGGATAGTTCACAAGGATCGACTAAAGAGGGCCTATCGACCAGTCTACAACATAGATCAAAAATAAAAATCGATATACTAGTCTATATAATTTTCGGAACATGCGCATGCGCACATACAAAATTTTAAACCTGCCGCCATATTGTGCAAAGTACATTAAAAGAAAGCACGTAAGAGTGACGCTATCTGAACAAAATAGTAGAAAGAGTAAAGGAAAGAAAGAAAAAAAGAAGAAAGATTGTTCAAAAAGAGAAAAGAGTAAGCATAGATGATACAATTTAAGATTTTCAGTATCTTATAATAAATAACTTCCGTTGCAGGAAAATGACACAACAAATTCCAAATGTCGCAAATGCATTGTGTGTGAGAGATAACACAATTGCATTTGAATATATATTTAATCCGAGAATGGGACGCTTATGCACCGAATGTGCGTTAAGAACAGTAGAACAAGCAGCGAAGCATTGGTTCCACATAGGAGTCCATCATTTTATTAAAGTAGAGGAGAGCGTAAGACAGACTACATGTGTTTCATGTAGACAAACCATTGCCAGCTTACGACCAGCAATAGCCTGCACCGATTGTCGTAATGCAGTTGCAAATATGGATAACGAACTAATAGAAACGTACAACGAAGGGTACATGTTACCTGCACATGAACCAGAAATATTCTGTCTGGATAAAATTTACGAATAAATTTAAAAACCTATTGTAATATAAGATTTCTTTTTTTTTAAATATATAACCATTTTTGTTCCATAGACGAGTAAATTTATTTCAAATCCTACAAAAACATTTTCAATTCGCTCGGAACATTTTTATTTCGTTCGAAGTATTAATGCGCAGACTCGCAAGTCCGCCATGTTACATAGAAAAAAGATAGAAAGAGACAGAAACAAAGAGCGAGAGAGAGAGATATACGAAGCGACGCTACGCACGCGCAACTATATTCAACTCGTAGATAGCGAAAATGGTGAGACGCGCAGGACGACGCGAGCGTTTAAAAAGGCTAAGAAGAGCCCTAAAACAATTCAAAGAGGTAGAATTGTATCATCAAAGATTTATTTCATTCATTAATTATTTCTTTTATACAAAATTTCAAAGATAACAGTGCAAGAAGAAATTGTAATGCAAAGGGAGGAAATGCAACCACCACCACCACCACCACCACAATGGAAATTAGTATTGATTGATATTCCGGAATTTGACTGGAAGGTTTATAGAAGATCAGTGAAGACGGACCCAAGACGAGAACACGGACAAGTGGTGCGTTACTTCGGAGTTCTGTCGGCCTCCCCAAGGAATAACGAGGAGAAGTGTTGCTGCGCCCTGTGCAACATAAAAAGAAAAAACATTTGTCTCTTGAGGACAAGAGACAAACGCGCGGGGGAAGCTGTAACGACCCAAGAATTTAAAACAATATCTTTTTAATTTTATTTTTCTTTATTATAACCAATTTTTTTATACAGAATATTTTATTTTATTTTTATTGTTAATATTTAATGTATAAATTTTTGTAATAAACATTTTCATTTCGTCGATAACCGAGTTTGTTGAATTTATCGATAAAAGTTTAGTCGATAAGTCGGACGGTAAAACAGTTTACCGATAAATTATCGACGTCCGACCGCGCACGCGCGAGCGCAACCCCAGTAACCATACGGTGGGGTAGTATTCTAGAGTGGGGATGCTGGACCACCACGTGACGGGAAAAACCCAGCTACCCCAAGAACTCTATGCGGAAAAAAAGTGCCGACTCAGCAAAATCTGAGTATAAATAGAGGCGTTCCGCACAGTTTCATCGCAGATCTTCTCAGACCTCGGTCTGAAACAGACAACACTCTGATTAGTAGAGAAGAGCTTGCGCTGAACTGTCTAGGCAGCGATAGAGCGCGAGCTATAGCTAATTTCTACTATTCCACTGGTGGCGTGCAGGACTACGGAACAGTGGACCTCCTATTCGCGGTGCGCAACGTGTTACACAGGTGTTACGCTAAGCCAACACTCAAGTGTAAAGAGCTAGCGAGGAGCGGAGCTCCTTGAACGGCCTGCGTTTAACACGGCTCTGGTATAACCAGAAACCGATTGCGACCTGTAGGAAGGGTTAACTTGATTCCAATAGTCTAGCACAAACCTCTGGAGTTTAGTTTCCATAATTATTGTTGAAAACGAACAGAGTGTTGACTGTAGAAGAAGACCACGCCGCACTTGCGTTAGCGCTAACGATTAATTACAATTATTAATTTTTACTTACATATTAATTACTAATTACATATTTTTCAATTGTATTCCCAATCTAGGGCGAACTAATTATAATTTCTTATTGTATTCCTATTTCTAGCCGCACTTATTGTGATACTAGCAACTTTGTATTATAATTCAATATTCACTTACCTTTCATTCTTGAATAAACATATTTTCATTCAGTTTCTAGCACATTAGTGTTTGGATTTCACTCCTTAACCGCACACCACACGAACCTAAAATCCTTAACACATTTATTACGAGTCGCCTTCTAAGGGAACCGCTCTCCCTACAAGTCGGTGCAGTGACGTACTCACTCTGGGTCGTTACATTCGTAAGCAAAGGTCGCGAATCGACCTCTCACGCGGATTTAGAATCAAGTCAACATTCGGCGCAACCTACACACGTAGCGGATGACAATATGGAAGACACGCCGATGTCGAATTCGGTAAACACGCACTTCGGTACGTCGCGTCATGAAAAAGAGGTCGTTCTCGCTACAGCTTGGATCAAAGTTGGCACTTGCGAAGGCCGACAAGCGACATTACGCGCTTTAATTGATCCAGGGTCGGAAGCGACGTTCATTCGCGAGAATGTTGCAAACGCGTTGCGCGCTAATCGCCAACACGTTCAGGCTTCCGTCTCCGGCATTGGTGCCGGGACGTCGGCCACCGCTCGCGCCTCCGCGCACGTTACGATTGAACCGTGCCACGGAAAAGGGCCTGTCATCCCTGTGCGCGCTCTTATCTTGAAACGGCTTACTAATTACCGCTCAAATTCGATAGACACCTTGAGTAGGTGGATACACTTACGTGGTCTTGAGTGGGCCGATCCTCTCACTAATAATAATGCGCCTGTGGACCTCATAATCGGCGCGGATAATTATGGCGCGATCTTGCTCGAAGGCCTTCGAAAAGGCCTTCCATCCGAACCCGTCGCGCAGAAAACGATTTTCGGGTGGGTGTTGACTGGTCCCGCTCGGTCCGCTGAGTCTCACGCAATGCAACTCCACGTACATTACGGCGACCTTAACGCTGAAATAAACAACACGTTAAGGAAGTTTTGGGAGGTGGAAGCGCCTCCACCGGTAACGTTCCTCTCCGAAGAGGACAAAAAATGTGAAGAACATTTTCGGCAGACTCATTCGCGTAAACCCGACGGCAAATACGTAGTGCGATTGCCGTTTAAATCAGAGCCTCCCATCGATATCGGGGCTTTGAAAGGAATCGCGGTCGCCTCCTTTTATAGATTGGAGAAACGGCTCGCCAAAGACGCGGAACAAGCTACGGCTTATCACTCCTTTCTGGAGGAATACCTGCAGCTCGGTCATATGCGGGAATTTCTTGAAACAGACCCTCCTTCTGAGCAAAAGGTCTATTTGTCGCATCATCCGGTCATCCGTCAAGACAGCAGTACGACAAAATTGAGAGTGGTTTTTAACGCGTCGATGCCTACGTCAAACGGCTCTACGCTAAACGATCATTTACTAGTTGGTCCGAAATTGCAAGCTGACCTCGCGGTCACGATTTTACGATGGCGCATGTATCAGTTCGTGTTCGCAGCAGATATCGCTAAAATGTTCCGGCAAATCTGGATCGATCATCGCGACACCGCCTACTAGCTGATAGTTTGGCGCGTTAAACCCGAAGATCAGTTGAAAACATATGAAGTGCTTACCGTGACATACGGGACGGCCCCAGCGCCCTTCCTCGCGAATCGGGTCATCAAACAACTCGCGCTGGATGAGGGGACTAATTTCCCTCTCGCGGCTCCTATCCTGAATGAGCACCTCTACGTTGACGACGCGCTTTTCGGGGCCGATGATCGAGTGTTGGCTCGTCAAACACGGCAGCAGGTAACGGATGCCCTCAGACACGGAGGTTTCCACCTAAGAAAGTGGTCAAGCAATTGTCCACAGTTATTAGCGGAGATCTCCCACGTTGATCACGAGCTGGCCTCGAGCCGCTTATTTCAAGATGCCGAAGGATTAAAAATGTTGGGAATCCGTTGGTTACCGAAATCGGACGAATTTCGATTTCAATTTAAGCTCGACTCCGCTAGTACGGCGAATCCGACTAAGCGCGGGGTTATGTAGAATATCGCGCGAATCTTTGACCCATTGGGGTGGATTTCTCCCGTCGTTATCGTGGCCAAGATCTTCATGCAAAGATTATGGGTAGCCAAGTTAGATTGGGACGAACCTCTACCTTGCGAACTAACCAACCAATGGCGCGAATATTCCGCGGAGTTTAACGATTTACGAAAAGTAACCCTTCCGCGCTGGATTAGGATGGGGAATGCTACAATCGAGTACGAAATACACGGGTTCGCAGATGCTTCGCAAGACGCCTATGCGGCTGTGATTTATTTACGTACAATCTCCATCGCGGACGAGGTCGCGTTACATTTACTCATGGCAAAAACAAAGGTAGCACCGTTGAAACCACTCACAATTCCGCGGCTAGAATTATGCGCGTGCGTCCTAATGACGCGATTGATCGAGCAGGTTCAAGCTACATTAAAACTCGATAAAGTACCAGTTTACGGTTGGACTGATTCCACCGTTGCATTAGCTTGGATACATAAGCATCCGAGTCAATTAAAAACGTTTACCCTTAGCTCCACTAAAGGACGACCTCGAGTCTTGCGAGGCCCTCACACCCGGGCATTTTCTAGTGGGCGGTGTACTCAAGGTCCCTCCTGCGCCGTCTATAATAAACATTTCCGAAAATAGACTATCGCGCTGGCAATGGGTGCAACAACTCACGGAAAAATTCTGGAGAGCATGGGCTCACGAATATCTACAATCGTTACAAGCTCACTCGAAATGGTGTAGTCGCGCTACTAACCTTAAAATCGGGGACTTAGTACTGTTGAAGAGCTCCTCGCTGCCTCCGGGAAAATGGGACCTCGGTCGGGTGACCGAATGTCACCCTGGTAAGGACGGCCTCGTGCGAGTGGTCAGTATCAAGACCGCACGATCGGAATATACCCGTCCTGTAGTTAACCTATGCAAACTACCGATTAGCTCATAAGATTTAGTTTAAGTCAATGTATTATATATTCTACTATGTACAATTATTACGTTCTTTCCGCTTATATTTCTCGCTTACGCACTTATATTCGATGTAAAAAATTCGGTTCATCACCTACCTTAGTAAAACTACGCAGCATGGCACGGAACGTTAATGAAACGTGCTAGTCACTACGCTTCATTCACGGCGTAGAATCATGACGTCATTCGTCGCGAGGCGGGCGGTATGTTCCGGATTTAGAGCGCCATAATTTAAAATATAACCAATTAGTGTTCGACAACACCAACGGCTCGGCGTTGTCGTCGGTCGATCGGTTTATAAAAACACCGACGCCGCGACAAACGTCCTACTCATTCGTTTGCGCTCTGGTAACAAACGACACGTAACACGCGACTAATTCGCTCATCTTCTTTACTAATTAAAGAAAAATAAAGTGCCTCAAGTGAACACGTTTATTATCACCAAAGTTATCGCCAGTGTCAAATTCATTTTCCTGCATGCGTTTCCCTTACCAAATTAACCGGTAATTTTGCCTAGAGCAAAATTAATACTCTACGCGCAACAGACTGACTTACCGACAAAACGTTTACCGACTCATTTTACTAGACTGAATTATCTTTTAAAGTTTGAAATGAAAATTATTTATTACAAATATATATACAAATTAAACTAAACATTTCTCATAAACTTTAACTAGATAGATAGATAGCTTTATTTCTCGCCTTTCGGCTTTGAAAGGGGGTTTGGCACGTGAGTGCGCCTACAATATTTTATAGATATGTTTTAGATATATTTTAGATATATTTTAGATATGTACATTATAAGTTTAATACAATAACGTCCGTTCAGGTCTTCTGTCCCTGGCCTATCTCCTTCCTTCTTCGGATTATTTCGCTCATCCATTTTCTCCCCTGCTCTTGACCCTGCAAAATATTCCACCTTGTTAAATCATTATCCCTTTCTACTTCCCTACATTCTTCTAACAAGTGTTCTATTGTCTCCTCTCCTAATCCACACATTCTACAGACGTTGTCCTCTTTCTTTTTCCAGTATCTATTGCCTCTTTCTTCATTCCCACATCTGAACCTTGCAATCATTGACTGGTCCCTTCCTTTGTATTCTGCTTTCAAATAGTAAGCTCGGTTTTCCTCCCTTATCCTTCTGTAATTTCCGTTATACCTTCCTATTACTATCCTGTCATAAAATGATTGGCACTGCTCTGCTCTGTCTAACTGTGATAGATTTTCTGCTAGCGTCAGTTCTCCCGTGCATCTAGCTTTAACCTCCTTTATTTCTATTCCTTTCTCTTCGTAGTATTGTCTTCTCTGTTCTTCCCATTTCGACCTTTTTCTCTCGCATTTTGTATCTATCTCTTTCCAGCATTCTAGTATTATCTTGTTAATTCCTTTCGTCCTTGTTTTTTCTTCGTATCTCACTGCTCTCCTGCCTGCTTCTATTCTTATTTTGTCCTCCTTTGTTTCATCCATTACTATATATGTTGGTGTATTGAAGTCCAATCCTAATACCCATTTTATGTACTTTGTATGTAGTTTTTCAAGTCTCTTCGATTCGCTCCATCCCCATATCTCTGCTGCATACATCATAACGCTTTTCACCAAGCTTCTGTAGATCTTCATCCTTCTTTCAAAGTTGTTTTTGAATCTCCTTTCTCCTATTCCCCATGTTTGCTTCATCACTATCATCGCCTTTTTCGCTGTTTCTCTCCAGTGCATCTCCGTTCCTCCATTTTTCTGGAAGTGATACTCTAGGTATTTGAAGTCTTTTACTTCTTCTAATTCTTCTTCTCCCCATTTCCATATCTCCTTTTTCTTCTGACTTCTTCCTTTCTTGAAAATTATTATCTTCGACTTTCCAGCGTTTAGCATTAACTCTCTTCTTTCAAAGTATCTTTTCATTCTGTTTATCATTTCCTTTAAGTCCTGCAGATGTGTTGCTAATAGTACGATGTCATCTGCGTACGACAGTGACCAAAACTTCTCTTTTCCGATCACCATTCCTCCTGCTGTCCATTGTTGTCCATTGTGCTTCTCCCTTTTCTGAAGCGTGCTTGCGTCTCTGGTATGATTTTCTTTTCCTCTAGTTCTGCACTTAATCTGTTCTCCAGAATCATCGCGTATATCTTGTATGCCGTATTTAGTAGCGTTATCCCTCTGTAATTCTTTACATCATCCCTATCTCCCTCCTTAAATATAGGGCTAATTATACCTACTTTCCATCTCCTTGGCATTCCTTCTCCCTTCCATACTTTGTTTATCAGTGTTGTGATTCTGGTGAGTACCTTTCTTCCTCCATGTATCCAGACCTCGTTTTCTAGGCCGTCTTCCCCTGCTGCTTTCCTTTTTTTTAAATTTCTTAATTTGCCTCATCACTTCTTGCTCCGTTATAATTTCATTTGTATCCTGTTATTCCTCTGTATCCTCTAATCTCTCTTCTTCTTGATCCTTTTGTTCTTTTCCTTCTAATAATTCCATGAAATATCTTCTTCAGCCCTGTATACTTACTTTGTTTGTTGTTCCTATTCTTTTTTTCCTTTCCCGTCTGATATATTTCCATATTTCATTTGTGTTTTTAATTTGTTCTATTTCTTCTTCTTCTTTCTTCTGTTGTTGGTCCTTCTTCTTCTCGCAGAGTTTCTTGAGTTCTCTCCTTTTCTGAATGTATGTCACCTTTTCCCCTTTTCCTCTTCTCCATTTTCTCAGCTCTTTTCTCGTTTCCCTTTTTCTCTCTGTACATTCTTTATCCCACCATTTCGTGTACCCTGGTTTCAATTCCATTACCTTTACCACTTTCTTGAGTACCGTCCCGTTGATCTTATGTACCATTTCTTCCATCATTTCGTTTGAATCCTCCTTTTCGAATTCAATTTGTTCCACTTCCTCCTGGTAGTGTCTCTTTCCTTCCTCCGTCCAAAGCCGTCTCTCCTTCCATATCTCTTCTTCTTGCTTCTCTACACTGGTTTCTCCATAAATTTCTAATTTCAGCGGTAAATGATCTGACTCTATCCTCTCTTCTATCCTGAAACTTCTGATATCTTCTTTAATTGCTGGGTCTACTAATACATAATCGATTACTGTGTTTCCTTTGCCTCCGATGAAAGTACAGTATAGACTCGTTATAAGCTAAAAAGATCTCTACGTTAATTGCAAAGAAACTATCCCCACCACTGGGGGGTATACCCCTCGAGACGCCTCGAAGCTCGCTCGCCGAGTACCGTAACATGATCTGGGATCAGATATCGGTGAGGCAACACTAATGCAAGTACCTAACTTTGTTATTTTTCATTTTTTTTTTATAAAATATTTTCCATCATATTTCTGAGATTTCTCTAATTGCAATGATATCAAACACGATATAATTCGAACCATATTTACCGTGTAGACTCGTTATAAGCAAAACGTTCGAGATCGGACTTTTGCTTATAACGTGTAGTTCCACTATTGTTTCATGTTTGCCGACTGCTTCGAACGTAGAAAAGGACCTTTAGTGAAAAAGAGGACGGAGCGAAAACAAACCGTTCTATGTCGGTGAGACAACTTAACTTTATTTTTCATTTTTTTTTTATAAAACTTTTTCCATCATATTTCTGACATTTTTTTCATTTAAATGATACCAAACACGATATAATTCGGACCATATTTACTTGAAACAACTTATTATGTATCATTATCATTTCTATTAAATTAGAAAAAAGTTTTATCTCAAGTATCTGTTCAATCAGCTACAGTATCACAATAACCAGTTTTTATTAGATTATATAAATATTTGCATTTCATTATAAAATGATAGTTTCATTTTATTGGTAGTCTTATTAATAAAATGAAACTATCATTTTCACCAAGTAAATATGGTCCGAATTATATCGTGTTTGGTATCATTTTAATGAGAAAAATGTCAGAAATATCATGGAAAAAGTTTTATAAAAAAAAATGAAAAATAACAAAGTTCAGTTGCCTCATCGACATAGAACAGTTTGTTTTCGCTCCGTCCTCTTTTTCACTCAAGGTCCTTTTCTACGTTCGAAGCAGTCGGCTAACATCAAACAATAGTGGAAGTACATGTTATAGGCAAAAGTCCGGTCCCGTGCGTTAAGTTGTAACTAGTTGACACGGTAAATATAGTCCGAATTATATCGTGTTTGGTATCATTTTAATTAGAGAAATGTCAGAAATATCATGGAAAAAGTTTTATCAAAAAAAAATGAAAAATAAAATAATTTTTAACAAAAAAAAAAATCCGACTTCAAAATGCACTAAAAAGTATAAAATAATTTCCATTTCATTTATATCTGTATTCCACAGCTATTAATACAATCTACTTAATCATTAAATAGGATACTAAATATATTTCAAAGTTTTCGGAGGCGGCGCAAAATTAAAAACTTTTCCTCTACTGGGAAGATCCTAGTTCAGGTGTCGGCAACCAGTGACAAATGACCCATTTGATAATTTCAAGTAAACAATATTCAGTGGGAATCAATATACCCATTACGAATTAACTATACTGCAGTTCACGAGTGACCGCACTTAAGTCGCGCAGCTAGTGACCTACTGAGGTCTAGGGAAATTTTTAATAGTGCGTGTGATTCCCCTTTACAGCTTGCTTCTAACTTTGCGTTCACATCATTTTTTTCCGGAAAATAATAGAATTTTCATTGCATCGTGAAACTTTACAATATCATCACCGCTTTTCAATTATCGTACGTCATATATTTCTGCCCACCATTTATATGATCGCAAGGTATAATAAGAAGCAAGCTGGAGAGGGGAATAACACACGTCATTAAAAATCTCTCTAGACCTAGTGAGCGGCACGAGTTAAGTATGGTCTCTTGTAAACTGCAGTATAGTGCATGTCCATCAGGAGTGCTGACAATTTCTCATACAATCGTTACAATTACAAATGTTTTCAACCGGACCTATAATTTTGCTCTTACGACTTATTAATTACCAAGTTTGCCATACCACAATCAAATCGTTATTGGCAGCACCGTTTGTTCGGGTATTTTTAATTTTGCGCCGCCTCCGAAAACTTTGAAATATATTTAGTATCCTATTTAATGATTAAGTAGATTGTATTAATAGCTGTGGAATACAGATATAAATGAAATGGAAATTATTTTATACTTTTTAGTGCATTTTGAAGTCGGATTTTTTTTTTTGTTAAAAATTATTTTATTTCACACTTTTTAGTGGAACGAGCAGTATTCGAAGTTTACTTGCAGGGACAAGTTTGAAAAATCGCGATCGGTATATTCCTTGGAGGGTAACCCTAAAGAATAGGCTTTTTATTATAATAACAATAGTTATTAACAATAAGAAGTTAAATAAATTTTGGGAAATGGAATCATCGTGGAATGATCTACGAAATGTGAAATCTTTCATCGCAATCGGTGCATTCCTTGAACCAGAACGTATTTTGCAATAATGAAAACCGTTCGAAATAAAAAAATGCGAAATGTTTTTATAATGGGAACAATCGGAAGACATATCCTACAAGACGCAAAAGATTTCATTCCGATTGGTCCATCCGTCTCGGAGTAATCAGCGAACGCACATTTACAAAAAAAGGTCGTTAGAAATAAAAAAATGCAAAATATTTTTTTTACGGGACCAATGGGGAATTGTACTGTACAAGATGCAAAAAGTTTCATTCCAATTGATCCATCCATATCAGAATAATCGGTGAACATACACCGCACGTACATGAAATAGTACGTTTTTTGCAATAAAAACCGTTCGGAATGAAAAAATATAGAATGTTTTTTTAACGGGACCAATCGGGGGACATACTTTAGAAGACGCAAAAGGTTTCGTTCCAATTGGTCCATCCGTCTCGGAATAATCGGCGAACAAAGGCAGAAAAAATAACAATAGTTTTTCACGAATATCTCGAAAACTAAAGGTTTCCGTTAATTATGCATAATGAAAAAGTTGTTCAGAATCATGCTCCCGACAATATATTAAAGGATCATTGAAGTCATTTTATGTTGAGATTACAAACTTCCCGTTTTTATTTTGCAATAATGAAAACCGTTCGGAATAAAAAAATGCGAAATGTTTTTACAACGGGACCAATGGGAAAACATATCCTACAAGACGCAAAAGATTTCATTCCGATTGGTCCATCCGTCTCGGAGTAATCAGCGAACGTACTTTTAGAAAAAAAAAATCGATAGGAATAAAAAAATGCAAAATATTTTTTTAACGGGACCAATGGGGAATTGTACTGTACAAGATGCAAAAAGTTTCATTCCGATTGGTCCATCCGCCTCGGAGTAATCGGTGAACATAAACTGCACGTACATGAAATAGCACGTTTTTTTGCAATAAAAAGCGTTCGGAATGAAAAAATGCAAAATGTTTTTTCAACGGGACCAATCGGAAGACATATCCTACAAGATGCAAAAGGTTTCGTTCCGATTGGTCCATCCGTCTCGGCGTAATCGGTGAACAAAGCCAGAAAAAAAAAAAAAAAAAAAAAAAAAAAATATACTCATCGAATTGAGTATCCTCCTCCTTTTCGAAGTCGGATAAATAACAAAGTTCAGTTGCCTCATCGACATAGAACAGTTTGTTTTCGCTCCGTCCTCTTTTTCACTCGCTGTCCTTTTCTATGTTCGAAGCAGTCGGCAAATATCAAACAATGGTGGAACTACACGTTATAAGCAAAAGTCCGGTCCCGAGCGTTTTGCTTATAACGAGTCTATACTGTATATTCACCTTCTTCGTCTCCTTCAAAATTACCGTTCATAATTTCCCATCCGTTGTCTTCTACCATTTCTATTAGCCTGGTTCCTTCTATGTTTTTTATCTTATCTCTCGATTTTCTCGTTTCTTTGTCTTTCCTATCCTCATTGCTATATGATCCTTCTAAACCTATTCTTGCATTGAAATCCCCGCCGATTATAAGTCTTTCTTCTTTCATACCTCCGATTGCATCTTCTATATTCTCTCTCGTCTTTTTCATATCTCTGCTGTATACCGTGATTATTCTCCATATGTTACCTTGTATCTCAATCCTCCTTTCTTGCATGTCCGAATTTTCCTTCTATGTATCTCTTTCTGTTATCCTTTTCTTCACTCCCGTTATGCCTCCGCTCGCTCTACCTTTGTTCTTCTCTTTTTTTGCCAATTGACATTTCCAGTTCAAACTGTTCGGTAACCTGTTCTGTAACCCATTCCATTGTTTCTCGTCTACCCAAGTTTCAGTTAGTCCTACAAAATCGTATGTCTCCACGTATTCCCAAAATTGCTTATCTTTATTGTACAGGGTGTAAAAAAATTAAATGTCACGACCTATATGTGGTGATTCTACACCTCTGGATCGGTGGAGATCTGTCAAAGAAAGCGACCGCAAAATTGACCTTGACCACTAATTTCAAGTTCAAATTTTTTTATTGGCTTATCGTATAGTGCTTATCGAGGGGATAAAAAGTCTGAAAGGAACCATGTGCTGGAAATCAACCCTTCTCCTAGAAAAAAGCCGTTAAAGTTTCCATATACGTTAATGCATTAAACGTTGAGTCGCCCGGTACGCCTCTCCAGTGATCTTGGCGCGTCAGTCTCGCGTATCGCTCGAATTTCATGGTATAGGACAATTCTTGAATTTCAATCACAATGCCAGAATATAGGAAGAGTGAATTCTAAGAGAGCATATTTATAAAGACAAAATAACTACTGCGTTTAAATGAAAATAAAAATGAATTTAATCGAAACATTCGTAATATAATATAATATAATATGATACAAGTATGATAAGTAATATAATATATAAATAACAATAATAAAAGTAATACAATAATAATAAAAACATAATATAAAATAATTATATAAAATAATAATATATAATATAAGATAATAATATTAAGATAATAATAATAATAAGTAATATAATAATAAATATAATAAGATAATAAATATTTGATGCTTTCCTTTACGTAATAATTAACTGATGCATTAACTGCATAACTGCGATGTGTTAACGAACTGTGAAATGATAAAACTAAACATTTATCTTGCGTTTATATTCGAAGTGCAAAACTTCAGTGAATTAAATTCATTTTTATTTTCTTTTATACGCAGTAGTTATTTCGTCCTTTTAAATATGCTCTCTTAGAATTTACCCTTCCTATATGCTGGCATTGTGATTGAAATTCAGGAATTGTCCTATACCATGAAATTCGAGCGATACGCGAGACTGACGCGCCAAGATCACTGGAGAGGGGTACCGGGCGGCTCAACGTTTAATGCATTAACGTATATGGAAACTTTGACGACTTTTTGCTAGGAGAAGGGTTGATTTCCGGCACATGGTTCCTTTCAGACTTTTTATCCCCTCGATGAGCACTATACGATAAGCCAATAAAAAAATTTGACCTTGAAATTAGGGGTCAAGGTCAATTTTGCGGTCGCTTTCTTTGACAGATCTCCACCGATCCAGAGGTGTAGAATGACCACATATAGGTCGTGACATTTAATTTTTTTACACCCTGTACAGACCTGCGACGTTCCAGAAACCTATCGATAATGTCTTATTCTTTACCTTCTGCTTGTCATGTACCTTCTGTTTTCTTTTCTCGTTCTTTTCATTGTTGTAATTTCCCTCCCCTCCCCTGTCCGTCTTTTCAGACGCGGGAGGAGTGGTACTTAGCGCCTTATCTTCTGTCGCGGTCCCGTTTCGCTCGGTGTCTCTCTCTGAAATTAGAGAGTCACCGAACATTGTCGGCTCCAAAATTTTGCTTCTTCAAGTCCTACTCCCTCTTTCCATTTGAAAATCCTGTCGTTTATCCTTATCTTTCTGTATCCTATTTTCACGTGTGCTCCCTGCTCTCTCTCCGCTTTCGCAATTCCTAAGATTGCCTTCTGAGTTTCTCTTTCGTTTTTTGTTAAATCATTATCAATGTATATTTTCTTACCTTTCAGTTTGCCCTTCTTTATCATTATCTCCTTTTTCTGTTGCCAGTTTCTTAACTTTGCTATCAAAATACTCCCTCTCTCTCCCTGTTTTGAAGCTCCGAATTTTCCGTCGAAACGGTCGAGGAATTGAGACGAGCTTCCGAAAAACGCTGCTCGTTGGAGCGTGAAAAAAACTTCGACGCGATCACGGATCGGTATTTAATCCGTTTTTCGGGGAATCCCTTTAAACGATGTACAGAAGGATCGTAGACGGTTTTAATCCACAACGGAATTTGGTGAAGAAGCGTTTCGTAATAAGCCCGTGTTTACTTTGTCACAATGCCGACTAAGAGAGAGAGCGAGGATTCTCGGAATCGATATATTTATATCTTTCGCCGTCTCGCCTCGCCCCCCTACAGGTGCCGAGCTACTCGATCCACCCGCGGGAACCTGTGAGGGGAAGGACGAGTGGCGGGGAACCGCGAACCTCGCTCGCCCGTCGGATTTGATTTATTATATAAACGATTAATAATAGATACACACAAATATGTACAGTTAATAGAATAAAATAATTAGTTTTAGTATAATGTAAATTTAGACAACAATAATGTAGAAGAAAATATAATTAATAAACGAGCAAATCTCAAACACTCCCTTTCTCGTCCAGAAAGCATCCTCTATTTCCACCTCCACCTGCAAATTTTCTGATATTACCTTTACTGCCGTATCTTTCGGTGTTTAGCCTCTTGGTAGATCTTCTCCTTTCAGTGTGATATTGTTTCGTTTCTCCCTTTTTTCTCTTGCTTCCTCTTTTCGCTCAATACGGTTTATTCTTTCAATTAATTCGTCTGCCTCATCTCTTTTCGTTTCTAGATTTTTAATTCTCTTCTGTATTTCTTCTTTTTCTCGCTCCCATGCTTTTTGCTTTCTTTTCCATTCTTCTTTAAGTTCTCTTATTTCCTTATTTATGGATTCGTTTTCTTTCTTAATATCTTGTGTGTCCTTCTTCACTGTCAGCACAAGCTCAGTCAATCTGTCTAACTTGTCCATTTTTATATCTTTAGGTTCGTCTTCTGTTTCTTCGCTTTCTGTTCCTTCCCCTTCCGTAGCTTCTTGCGGTGGTGATCTTCCTACTCTTCTTGCTTTTTGGAAATTTTCTATCAGTTCTTTCTCCACTCTTCTTCTTTCTTCTTCTGCTTCTTCTTCTTCTCTTTTTCTTTTAAAAGAGTCCAGCAATGATCCTTGGCTGCCCGACCTATACTTCCCAAGCTGTTCAGCTAAAGTCGGCCTTCGTCTTTTTCCGGAATCCTTTGGTCTCTCCTTCTCTCCTGTCTTATTCATCTATGTTTTTCTCTCTCTGTGTTCGCTTCTATGCCTATACTTCTCTACGTGGCTGCGCCAGACTTGACGCGGCCGCTCTGGTCTGCTTCTAGGTGTCGCTACCTTCGTTCTTCTTTATCTTATCAGTTTATCATCCAATCGATCTACATTTATCGACGTATTATTCCACGTCGTTTATAATTCGACAATATCGACTTTTTCCACGTAGCTCATTAGACAACCTAACCTCTTACCTCTTTCGCCAGTTTCATTTCTTTTAAGTAACTTGTTTCCGTGTACCTTTTTGATGCCTTTATACACCTGTGTTCTTTGGTTTTTCCTCTTTCCAGCGGTATTTATTGCACCTCTATCCGTTCAGATCTTCCTTCGGAATTGATTGATTCTGTTTCACTTCTCTCCGACACGTACTGCCTCTATAGCTATCGTCACGTGACCCCCCATAAACTTTAACTAAATATTAATAATAAAAATTAAACTAAACATTTTGTACACATTTAAACTAAAAATTGATTATAGTGTAACGACCCGCTGAGAAGACCCAGCACTTTTTCGTTTTTACTTTTTATTATTATAATCAATTTTTAGTTTAAATTTTGTACAAGATGTTTAAGTTTATAAGAAATATTTAGTTTAATTTGTATTATATATATTTTTGTAATAATAAATAATTTTCATTTCAAACTTCAAAAGATAATTCAGTATAATAAAATGAGTCGGT
The DNA here is from genome assembly GCF_907164935.1 of Osmia bicornis bicornis. NCBI lineage: Eukaryota > Metazoa > Arthropoda > Insecta > Hymenoptera > Megachilidae > Osmia > Osmia bicornis. The sequence goes on from NC_060218.1 coordinate 12,133,656, forward strand.
AAATGATTAGTCGGTAAATCAGCCGGTAAGCCGGATTACACTGTCAAACAAATTTTAACTTTTTTTCTGTTTTCCGATTCCCACTGGATGATTCTTATAGTGTTTTGTACGCTGATTACGAATCTGCAAACCGTTTTGCTCCTACACGTGCAGGTTTTGAGAAATTTGATTTTGAAAAAAAATCATATTTTTCAGATTTAAACCAATTTTCTGACGTAATTATAAAAGATATTGAAATTCTATTTACACTGAAAGATTCTGTAGACTTTCTTGAATACAACGTGTAACGTTTAGATTTTTCGCTACTTATGCGAAGGAGAAGATACCGCGAGCAGTACGAGCGTACGATTTCCCCTACGCGTCTCAAGGAGTGGTTCGCGTTCGCTGCGCGTTCGCGAAGGCAGAAGGAACGGTGAAGTCAGTAACGAGACGTCGTTTTGCGGTGTAAAAAAAGAAAATATCGATTTATTCAGAAAATGGTGATTGAAGTATGGCAAAATAGCCGATCACAGAATGGTAGTAGCACCGCAAATATTATGGCAGTTTACGCGTTCAACAATCAACGGAACGCAATTCTCATCTAATAGATGTTTAATAGACGCGCAGATTATGTAAATATAATATACAACGAACTTGACTAGATTGATCGTCAATAAGCACGCAGATCGGATTCACACGAATCGAAAGTGTAATAAAAAAAAATGGTAACGCAAAGAAAAGATTTCAACCAGTCGAGCGACTTTAACGCGACCCAAAAACTCAGTCTTCTTTTAATACGGAAAAATGACTGGTTGAATAACGCATTTAAATCTCACGGAATAATTATAATAGAATATAAAGTAATATAAGAAAATATAACGTAAAGAAAAATCTCAACCAGTCGAGCGACTTTAACGCGACTCAAAAAACTCAGTCTTCATTTATACGGAAAAATGACTGGTTGAATAACGCATTTTAAGAAATATAAGAAAAAAAAATATATATATAATAACGCAGACGATATCAAAACGCAAAATCGTGACTGTGCTCGGAATGCGAAAAGTAATATATACTCGACGGTGACAAGATTTAGTAGGTCGTCAACGATTCAAACGTCTTTCGCCAAGGACGAGTTATTATCGCTCGATTTGTTTCGGAAACATACACTGAGTTCACGAAACACGAAGGTTACGTGATCGTGGAGCGCGTAGGCAAAAAGGAACGTTTGAATTTATTAACCGTGCAGCGAAATATTAGCTTTTACGCGTCTCTTAAATCGCAGAATGGCGAGCCAGTGGATTCCGAGGATACTTCCGGTCCAGCGAGGTTTTCACCTGCGAACCTCAGATCGACAGGGGCACTGACTTCACGATTTCACTCACAATCAAAGGATGAGAAAGTCGCGCACTAAGTCCCGACCCTCGACTCCTTTGCAGATTGAAATACGTGAATTTAAGAGAATCCGATAACCGTGGATTTGCCGGAATCCGTCAACGTTCTTCCTGTCGGACGAGGCGTACTCAAGGAAGAAATTAAGAATGCCAAGAGCGAGATCACGGCCCTCCAAATTGCAATGGAAAATTGCCAGAGCACAAGCAAAACGAGGATGACTCGACTAGGTTTCCCTAGGAGTCAACGTCGTCTCGGATATGCCTGTGTAGAGCGATCTTTCGAGGGTGCTGAGTCCCAAGATAGAAGGCCACTACTTAATGAAAGGGAGATGTCCAAGCTCGGGCTCTAGTCACGACTTGCTGGATCGCAATCTTTAGACGGTTGTCTTTTGGAAGAGAGCCGTAGGTGAAAGCGTCCGTTCTGCTTGTCGTTTGGGACCAGAGTGTCGATCGATGGATCGACACTGAGCTCCTTCGATCCGGCGTTCGAAGGAGGGGATCCGCGCACGCGCTCCACTTAGAAAAATAAGTAGGGATAGCACATACCATCGCTATAGTTCCGATCTCCCAAGAAAAATCTATACTACAGTATTGCCTCGTAATAAGCAAGTGGTCTCGACTTCGAAATAAGCAAGTCGCTATCCCCTCTTCTTTGTTTGAAGTCGCCCGCAAAGTGAGAGGTACGAGAAATGAGTGAGAGGTCCATGAAAGCGCGAAGCCGATGTTTAGGGTAATAAATTTCACGCTCGACTAAGCAGTGACATCGGTTAGTAGAAGAAGGATGGAATATATGTATATAATGCTTTCTATCCTTGTTCAAAAAATAACATCGCTGCTCGGCCGATCACTGTATGATTTGCCGCTACCTCGGATCTCTCACTCGTTTCTCGCGTTCTCTAACGTCCCGTTTCGAGAACAAAGTCAAGCCGAATAGCTACCTCCCTCGAAATAAGCAACGGTTCGGTCCCGAGCTACTTGCTTATTTCGAGGCAATACTGTACTTGTTTTATACTATGTAACTGTACGAATGTACGGTTACAAACGATACCTATCTTTAATACATTGTAAATGTTTAAGTATGTTTGAACGATCACTGAACGCGCAGGGACCCCGATTTGGCACCAATTTTTTGAATATTTTTCAATTTATCTGAAAAAGTAGAGGTCCAGCGTAAAATCGAATTATACCACGCGATAGAGCAGATTTTTATCTTGAAAAACTACCCAGAGAAAGTTGCAGCATCTATTTTTTTATCAAGCCAGAAAGCGAAATAGCTTTGCGGGAGACGAAGTATCGACAGTGGCGCTCTGCGTCAGGACTTAAGGGGGTAGACACGGTATGTGACGTCACCGATTCGGGACGTCGGTATTACAGCAGATTTTTCTGCACCGAAATGGTAATACCCGTAGATATAGGGCTGGCCGATGAAAACGAGAGGGCGCTTTTGGCTAATTCTATATTCTATTCTGAATATAAAAGAAATAGTCAGCTGTCGCATTGTACTTGACAAAATTTAAACGCAAAGGTTGGTTGATAGTGCAAGTGTAGAAAATTTATTGTACTTTTAATTAATTAAAATATCCTTATGCTACAGTATGTTACGTGGGAGTGAGGAACTATAAGTCAGTAGGAAAACTAAAAGATGGGAAATCCCAGAAAAATAAAGTTCCTTACGTTACACCTTTTTCCATATAAAAATACTATTTATTATTATTATTATTTATTTGTCCGCCTCCCTGTCGGGTTTGCGGGGCGCTTTACGGAAGCGGTCCCAACCTACATTTCCTCCTTACTCTGTTTCCTCTTTTGTACAAACTGCTGTCTTCACCCTTCCTTATCTAACTTATCCGTCTTTTGCAGTCTTTTGAGAATATTGCAGCTCAAGTGCGCATCTGAGTAACCGAGGGCTTTCCTCCTTGCAGGGGTATTTCTGTGGAGTCTTCTCCCCCACCTTTCTTCCTTTTCTTCTCTTTTTATAAATTTTACATACTCTTCCATTTCCCTTCTTTTTCTATCCATCTCCATTCAGTTCCCTCTATCCATAACCTCCTGTTGTTGTAGTCAACTTTCTTTCCCTTGGTTCTTTCCTCCCTTGCTTTTTCTTTTATTCTCCACTTCATCTTCCTCTCTTCGCATGACAGGTCCTCTTCTACCGTGGCCCTCCATCTCTCCCATATTTCGTTCCTCTTTCCTAGAATTTCGTTTCTATCCTCTTCCTCTTCAAACTCCGTCAGTATTAGTTTTCTCCCTCCTTCTCCCGTCAATTCAGTTATTTTCTTCATTAACACCTTTTTTCCCAGTTCTATCTGTGTCATAATGGTGATTCTCCTGCTTCTTTCCTCAGTGTCGTTTCCTCCTACCCCCTTCCATATGATGCTTCTTTTTCTCCTCTCCCTCCTCTCGTTCTCTATTCTCTTTTCCCAGCTTTCTTTCCATTCGCCTTCCTCATTTTCTTCTGATTTTTCCAGTTCTTTTTCTGGCTCTCTGATCTCTCCCTCCTCACTCCCCGCTGTCTCTCTCTCTGTGATTTCCTCACCTTCATCCTCCGGTAATTCTCTTCCTTCGTTTATTCTTTCCTTTAGCTTCTCTTCTCCTTTCTCCTCAGGCGATACAGCATTTTTCCTTTTTTTCCTCTTTGTCTTCTCTTCGTTGTCACCTTCTTCATCTCTTCCCCCCTGCTCTTTCTTGTCTCTCTTCGGTACTCCACTCTTATCTTCACTTTTGTTCTTTCCTCCTTTCTTCTCTCTTTCTACCGCTTCCTACTCTGTGTCGTCTTCTCCGTTTCCTATGTCTACGTCTTTTGCCTCCTCTGAACTTTGTCCGTTCCACTCTTCACCTGTCCTTCTCCTTTCTAATTCCATCCTTATCTCGTCCACGCTCTCGCCTATTCTTCTCAGCTCTGTTAATACTTCGACCTTCCACGTGCTTCCCATCTTCTATCTGCCTTTCCCCTACCCTTTGCACCCTGCGTGAAGAATCTGGTTTATTATTTCTGGGCTGACCGGTTGTGCCACTGCGCACTACCGTACACGTGCTTTTCGTTTTTTCCTTCTTTCTCCTCTTGTGTAGTTCTTACCTTTCCTATCTTCTTTGCCTTTCTTTTCTTTTCTTTTAGGATCCGCCGCTCTTTGCTTCTACCTTGTTTCTTTTCGGTTCTTTTGTTTTCCTAGGTGTTACCATTCACTTTTACCTTTCCTTCCACTTTCCACTTGTTACGTGCTTCCCTACTCTCGCACCACGTGTCTCGTCAGTGTAGCCACCTGTTTTCCGTTTATTCGCTCTGCTGCCAACTGTAAATTTTTCTTTCCTTGTTCCTATTACTGACCCTTTTTGTCGGTAATGTCGCGTTCTTTCTTTTCTTCCATCCTAGCACTTTTGTTCTTCGTATCGCCTTTATCCATTGACCTTTCTTTTTCCACTTCCTTCATCCATTGTTCTCCTTCTCCTTCCTCCCCCAGCAGTACTTTAACTTTTTCTTGCCATCCTTCTTGTCTTTCTTTGTTTGCCCCACACCCTTCCCATACGTGCTCCCACGATTCCTGCTCCCACAGGCAATTCCTGCACCTCCTTTTTTCTTCTTTTTCCCAATATTTCGCTTCTTTTATTTCATTCCCCATCCTAAATCTAGCTACTCTTTTCCATCTTTCTTCTTTCCATCCCTTTTCCAGGTATTTAGGGATTCCAGCATTCTTGATCTCCTTATACCATTTATTGTATCTTGATTCCCTTATCTTGTCCCATCTCTCTCTTTCTTGCTGTTGCATCTCTCTTTCTTCAATCCACTCAAAGCCCATTTCTCCTTCCCTCCTTTTCATTTCCAGTGCTGTTAAATTTATTCCCCTCTCCTCAAAGTATTTTTTCCTTTCTTCCTCCCATTTGCTTTTTGTCCTCTCTTTTTGTTCTTCTCTGACTATCTCCTCCCAGCAGGTCCTTGCTAGTTCCCCTCCTCTGCCCTCCCACATCTTCCTCTCGAATCCCCACGCCAGCTTTCCTGCTTTGATTCTCAATTTTGGCCTTTGTAACTCTTCTCTTACCATGTACCCCGGTGTGCACCAGTCCACCCCTAATGTCCACCTCAGAAATCTCTCTTGGATCCCTTCTAGTTCTCTCCTTTCTTTCCACCCCCAGATTTCGGCCCCATACGCCATTATCGGCCATATCAGTCTGTCCCATAACCATAGTCTTCTCTTCCAGTCCTTTCCGAATCTTCTTTTTCCAATTCCCCATACTTGTCTCATCGCTGCGCTCGCTCTGCTCACTCTATGTTTGATATGCCACTCACCTCCTCCATCTCTTCTGAACACGTATCCGAGGTATTTGAAACTTTTTACCTCTTCCATTTTCTTTCCTTTCCAAACCCAATCCCTCTTCTTCCATCGTCCACCCCCTTTCCTAAATCTCATTACTTTTGATTTTTCTCTATTCAACTCTAGTTTCTTTTTATCTAAATACCTTTCCAGTTTTCTTATCATTGCTGCCAAATCTTCTTCTTTCTCCGCCAGGAGGACCACGTCGTCCGCATATGCTAGCGTGTATATTTTCCTTTCCCCTGTTTTAATCCCTCCCGTCCCTCCCTTCCGCATCGTCTCTTCCAGGTCGGCCGTTAGTAAATTGTATAGTAGCGGGCTCATTGGACATCCCTGTCTTAAGCCTCTCGCTGTCCAAAATGGCTCTGTTGCTCCTTCATTTGTTCTTACTCTACTTTTGGTTTCTCTCAGCACTTCCTTAATTCGTTCCCTGAGTCCTTTTCTTACACCCCTTTCTCTTAATGCTTCCATCAGCACACCTCTGTCTACCGAGTCGAATGCGGCTTTCAAGTCGATAAAGCACGCCATCACCTTTCCTTTCTCTTTCTTTATTTGCCTATTTACCAGGAAATTCAGCACATATATATTGTCCATCGTGCCCATTCCTTTCCTAAATCCCGTCTGGTTATCCGGTATCATTTTCTTGCTTTCTGCCTCTTGCCTCAGTCTCTCCGTCAATACCGCTGTGTATATCTTATACAGTGTCGGCATCAGTGTCACCCCCCTATAATCTCCCGCCTGGTTTCCATTTCCCTTTTTTTTGATTGGCGCGATTATCCCCTCCTTCCAGCCCTCCGGCCAGCCCTCTCCTCTCCAGACCCTGTTACATACCTCCCATGCCCATTCTGATACTTCCTCCCCCCCATATTTCCAGACCTCGTTTGGAATCCCATCCCCCCCCACCGCTTTCCCATCCTTCAATTTCGCCACTGCCTTTCTTATCTCCTCCTTACTTATTTCTTTTTCTCCGTCCTCTTCTGCTATTCTGGCTCCCCCCATCACTACTTTTTCTTCCGTCCCTCCCAGTAAGTTCATAAAATGTGTTTTCCACTCTTCCTCCGATATGCTCGTCTGGGGCTGCCCTCTCCTTTTTCTCTCCCTGTTGACTATTCTCCATACATCTTTGTCTGTTTTCACCCCCTCTATCTCTTTTACAAACCTTTCGTTTTCTTCTTTCTTTTTCACTTCGCATAGTCTATTGTATTCATCCTTTGCCTTCTTGTAGCTCTCTACCTCTTTTCTCCCTTTTCTCCAGTCTCTTAGCACTTTCCTAACCTCCTTTTTTCTCTCTTTACACTCCTCGTCCCACCATCCATTCCTCTTGGTCTTGCGCCCTTTCTTACTTCCTCTCTCTAGGCCTTTCCTGAATTCTTCTAGAGTTAACTCCAACTCGTCGTTCAACTCTTTGTTCTTCGCTTTCTTCCAACATATTCCTTTTCTAAATTCACTCCTTCCCTGCTCCGACCAGTCCCCTCTTGGCGCTGTCTTCCTCCTCCTTTCTTCCGCTATGCATTGCACTCCCCCCTCTCTCACTTCCGCTATTAAGGGGTGGTGGTCTGAATCTATCTTGTCCCCAATTTCCATCTTTTTAATCTCTTCTCTTCCTTCTTCCTCTACTATAACGTAGTCTATCACTGTTTCTCCTCTAGCCCCTGTGTATGTAAATTCACCATCCTTGTCCCCTTCTATCGTTCCATTCAGTATAGTCCAACCAGTCTCCCTCAGCGCCTCTAGTAATCTCTTTCCTTCCGCATTGCACTTCTTATCTTTGGATTTTCTTTTTTCCTCTCTTTCTTTATCCTCCTCCTCTGTCTTGCTTCCCCCCTCTTCTCCCGTTCTCGCATTAAAATCGCCTCCTATTATCGTCCTTCTCCCTTCCCCTGTTTCTTCTAACCATGGTCTGAGTTCCTTTATCTTTGTTTCCATGTCTCCGTTTACGTACACTCCTACTATCCTCCAGTTTAATTTCCCCCCTTTGCATTCAGCCATTATTATGCCCTCTTTCCCTTCCTCCATTATAATCCTCCCTCCCTTGCCCAATATTTCCTCCTTTACTCCCATTATCATCCCCCCTATTGCTCTTCCTTTTTTGTTTTTCCTTTTCGCTAGTTGCGCTTCCCACCTGTATCCTTTTGGCATCCTGTCTCTTATCTTGTCCCAACCTTTCTCTTCCAGCCAGGTTTCTATAAGCACTACCACGTCCCACTCTTTTATTGTCTCCCAAAATTCTATGTCTTTATTTAATACTCCTGCGCAGTTCCAAAATCCTATTGTCCAGCTTCCATCCTCTTTTCTTTCTTTTCCTCTTGTCCCTTTTTTCTTCTCCTGTTTCTTCTCTCTTTCTGTTCTGTTTCTTTCGTGCTCTCTTTCGGACTCCTCGCATGCTTCTTCGTCTGGTTCTTCCACTTTTCTTCTTCTCTTTCCTTCTCTTTTTTCCTTCAGTGGTTTGACGTCCTCTTCTCCCTCATTACTCCCTATGTCCCTTTCCCCTCTTCCCCCTTCTTCTGCTCCCCTTCCTGGGTGGGTTTCCATTCGTTCCCCTCCCCGTCCATTAGTACACCCTTGTCGTCGTCCCATTTCCACCATTTCCCTTCTATTCTTATTTTCTTGGAGTCTACCCATACGTTTTTTCCTTTCTCTCTTTCTCCTCTTGCGATTCTTCTTAATGTCCACTGTGTTCTCCTTTCCTCCCAAGTTAGGTCATCTTCTATTCTCTCTTCTCTTCCCTTTAGCGCCCTTTTGTTCTCCATTATTTTCCTCTTCAGCTCGACAGTCTTTACTTTTACTTGCATCATGTATAATTCCTTTCCCTTCTCTACTGGTCCCACCGCTTTTACCTCCTCTATTGCGCCCTCTACCCCCGTGACCTTTAAGATCTCTTCTGCTTTTTCTTTCATCTCCTCCCTTTTCGTTTTTGTTCCTTTAATTATTATGTTTTTCCTTCTCTCTTCTTTCTCTTTCCTCTCCAGTTTTCTTTCTATCTCCTTCAGTTTCTCTTCTATTTTTCCCCCTCTTGGCTCCTCTCTTCTACTTCCTGCTGCATCTTGCGTTGCCTTTAGCATTCTTTCTTCTATCTCCTTCCATCTCTCGTCCTCCCCTTCCCTTCTTTCTATCTCCTCCATTTTCTTCATCATCTTTTCCATCTTCCCCTCCAGGTCTCTTTTCTGCTCTATCCATTCCTCTTCTCTTCTTCTCATTTCCTCTCTTAGTTGTTCCATCTCTCTTCTTATATCCTTCCCTAGCAGCTTCATATTTGTGTCCATCCTCTCCATTTTTCCTCCTAGGTTTTTGTTCATTTCTGTTATTAGCTCTTTTACGATATAAAAATACTAAACGGTTAGGTTTTGGTTAGATTAGTAAATAAACAGTGAATGAATATTTAAAGAAAAAAGGATTAAAATACTACCCAGTAAAGTACAAGCCTTTTTTATTAATAAAATACTACAGTAGAACATGAACTGCGTACACTTATAAGATAATTGACAGTAATTATTGAACAAACATTATGTATACAATTTGGTTGAGACGATACCGAATATCTTCAACTATCATGCTGTACACCCTGGTTTGATCTGCAAAAATAAATAAGTTTAATAACAATTACTTTTCCAGTTTATACTACTTTAATGTAGAAAATGGTACCTACACTTCCTGATGAATCCACTGTTACTTTCCTATTTCTCACCAATATTTCTTGCAATGGTGTACAGAGTATATTCTCATTGAACCTACGATGAAAAGTTAGAATCAGTTCTAATCAATCTGCATGCAATAAATTTGTAAATGTATGTGTTTTACTTATCTTTATGCTTGCATTGCGAAGACCTGTTTCCTTTCCTCCCTTCGTAGAACAGGATATTCACCATTGATACTGGTCATTGAAAATAATTAAAACAAATTCTTATATGAAATTCATGATGATTTCGAATTAATCCAACTACTTCTATACCAACAGTATAAGTGTCATACTTACGCTGTCATACATTGTACTCTTCCCTGCAAAGTAAGGAAAAGTAGCTGCAAGTATAAATTATTAGGAGAGTGTTAAGAGATCCACCACCACCCCCGTCATAGACGGTCCTCTTCACTCTCCGTATTTATCTTCTACATACCTTCATATTTATATTTTCGAATAGTATTCGACAACTCTTCATACACGCTGCATACACACGCCGGTGTATAGGGTTTGTAATTTCTTTTTTTTTTTTATCAGCTCATCCGCTGCATACACACGGTGGTGTATAGGGTTTGTAACTTTTTTTTTTTTGACAGCTCATCCGCTGTATACGCTTCCTGGTGTATAGGGTTAGTAATTTTTTTTATCAGCTCATCCGCTGCATACAGACACTGGTGTATAGGATTTGCAATTTTTTTTTAATATGAATTTTATTCATTTCATCACCCCGGAAAATACGTCGTATTGCAGGAAGTTGCTCTATAGCTTCAGCAGGCGATAAATCCTTCGCCGATTCCGGACATTTTACTTCGACGATGGTATGCACCTAAGTAAGGCACAATGGCATCGATGAAGAGACCATATGGTCGAATACGGATTCCTAATTCGTCTTCTAATTGCCTCAAGGCGTTTGCTTCGTTCTCCCTTCCGTATTCGAGGGAACGTATATTCGGTATTTGCGGATACATTATACTCTTCACGTAATTGCACATTCGGCACTGTACATCATACTTTTTTCTAAGTTATATTTTTGACATCCAATTATTTCGAAATGTTCACAGCCAATAGGTGAATAATTTGCAAGATTTTTTATTTCTTCGAATATATATGCAAAATCAGCAAAATCTATTCCTTCCGAAATTGGTTCTTTTGGCTGTTGTGGTTCGGCTTTTTCTACTACCCAATTTATTTCTTCGTCTTCATCGGTGGTATTCAATTGATCTTCTCCTGTATAGAAATCTCCTTCCTGTTCAATTTCTTCGATAGTTTCCATTTCTTCAACATTTTCTATGTTTTCTTCATATAATTTCTCCGTAAGCAAATCATCTGCAGCAGATGTACAGTAAAACTTGGATATATGCAACAAACATTGGGACCCAGGCGTTGCATATATCCAGTCGAGGTGTCGAATCTCGGGTTACACGCGACGAGCAGCCAAGCGTGAACGTAGAAAAGGACAGACAGTGGTGGAAAGAGAGAGGTCCGATGATCAAAGGAAAGAGCCGAAACGTATCGGTGTGACTAATACTAATTCAACTATAAAACTTTTTTATTTTTAACTTTTTTTTACTGAAACTTTTACTAACGCATTGGTGAAATTTTTCTGATTAAAATGATACCAAACACGATATAGTTTGAATTATAATTACTTGCTAAAATTGATGTTAAAAGTTGGCGAAAAGCAAAGGAGGATTGGAAATGAAAACGGTTGCGGCGTCGACTCGGGTTTCAAACGTTGCATATATCCAAGCGAGGTGTCGATTCTGGGCATTTAAATGTTGCATATATCCAAGCGAGGTGTCGATTCTGGGCATTTAAACGTTGCAAATATCCAAGCGAGGTGTCGATTCTGGGCATTTAATGTTGCATATATCCAAGCGAGGTGTCGATTCTGCGTCCGTACAAATCGTTTGTACCGTGCCGCGTTACCTATTCTACGTTCGTACACAACATGCGACGTGTTGCATGTTGCATGTTGCGTGTTTCATGTATCTTTGGTGTGCGGCCTGCCTTATACATATGTAGCCAAATTATATCGTGTTTGGTACCATTTTAATCAGAAAAATCTCACAAATGCATTAGTAAAAGTTTCATTAAGAAAAAGTTAAAAATAAAAAAGTTTTATCGTTCAATTAGTATTAGTCACACCGATATTACGGTCGAATCATATTACACGGTTTCCTCGCCGAGCGGCTCGGTTCGGCTTAGGGGGATCCCCCCAAGTGGAGGGGATAGCGATGTTGCATATATCCAGACAAACTTCTGTTGCATATATCCAAGTTTTACTGTACTTGCGATTGCTTTCTCGGAGATACCTGCACAGGTACCTGCTTCCGCCGCGGTACCTTCACTTACTTTTTCAATTGTTGCCTGCAAGGAAAGTGTTAGTAATCAGTAGTGTTGCCTCGAAATAAGCAACTCGCTCGGGGTCGAACAGTTGTTTATTACGGAGCAGGTATGCTGTACCGTTTGACTTTGTTCTCGAAACGGGACGATAGAGAACACGAGAAACGAGTGAGACATCGGAGGTAGCGGCAAACCATAAAGTGATCGGCCGAGCAGCGATGTTATTTCTTGAAAAGAAATAGAATATAACATGTTCTCTCATTTTGGCACTAATTGTAAACGCTTCCGAATGAACGTAGAATTATATGAATGAAACACATCAGAATCGCTAATGCCAGAATGAGAAAGCATTATATATGTTGTACATAATAATTATGCCTAAATTAAGATTCTTGTTATAGATTTTATTTACGATTTGATTTTACAAGAATTGCTATTCTGGAAACTGTTTGGTTTACCACTCGCTCTAAATCTGATCGCTCTGTTATTTATAATTGTCGGTCGCTACAGACGCTTCTCTCTCTCTCTCTCTCTCTCTCAGGCTGAAGCTCGGTTCGAGAACGATACAGTAAAACTTGAATATATGCAACAGAAATTGGGACCCAAGCATTTCGTTTATAAAATCGAGGTATCGAATGCGGGTTATGCGCGACGCCAGCCAAGCGTGAACGTAGAAAGGGACAGACAGTAGAGGAGAGAGAGAGGTCCAAGAATTCAAAGCGAGGAGCCGAAACGTATCGGTGCGACTAATACTAATTCATTTATAAAACTTTTTTATTTTTGACTTTTTTTAAATAAAATTTTTACAAGCGCATTGGTGAGATTTTTTTGATTAAAATGATACCGAACACGATATACTTTCAATTATATTTATTTATTTATTCAGAATATGCTGCAGAACTATTGACTGCAAATTAGGAGCTTTATGATGTTAGGAAATGCCCGTGATTTCAAACCGGACAGTTTTTTCCTATTGAAAATTAAAGTAATGTACAAGCTAACAATAATAATAGAATAATAATAAAATAAATAAGCAATAATAATAGAATAAAGAACATCGAATCGACACCTCGGCTGCATATAAACGATGTGTGTGGCCGCAGAATCGACACCTCGCCTCGCTTGGATATGTACAGTAAAACTTGGATATATGCAACAGAAGTTTGTCTGTATATATGCAACATCGCTATCCCCTCCACTTGGGGGGATCCTCCTAAGCCGGACCGAGCCGCTCGGCGAGGAAACCGTGTAATATGATCCGACCGTAATATCGGTGTGACTAATACTAATTGAACGATAAAACTTTTTTATTTTTAACTTTTTCTTAATGAAACTTTTACTAACGCATTGGTGAGATTTTTCTGATTAAAATGGTACCAAACACGATATGATTTGGCTACATATGTATAAGGCAGGCCGTACACCAAAGATACATGAAACACGCAACATGCAACATGCAACACGTCACATGTTGTGTACGAACGTAGAATAGGTAACGCGGCACGGTACAAACGATTTGTACGGACGCAGAATCGATACCTCGCTTGGATATATGCAACATTAAATGCCCAGAATCGACACCTCGCTTGGATATTTGCAATGTTTAAATGCCCAGAATCGACACCTCGCTTGGATATATGCAACGTTTAAATGCCCAGAATCGACACCTCGCTTGGATATATGCAACGTTTGAAACCCGAGTCGACGCCGCAACCGGTTTTCATTTCCAATCCTCCTTTGCTTTTCGCCAACTTTTAACATCAATTTTAACAAGTAATTATAATTCAAACTATATCGTGTTTGGTATCATTTTAATCAGAAAAATTTCACCAATGCGTTAGTAAAAGTTTCAGTAAAAAAAAGTCAAAAATAAAAAAGTTTTATAGTTGAATTAGTATTAGTCACACCGATACGTTTCGGCTCTTTCCTTTGATCATCGGACCTCTCTCTTTCCACCACTGTCTGTCCTTTTCTACGTTCACGCTTGGCTGCTCGTCGCGTGTAACCCGAGATTCGACACCTCGACTGGATATATGCAACGCCTGGGTCTCAATGTTTGTTGCATATATCCAAGTTTTACTGTACAATGTTTTGATTCGATCACTCTGGCTTTTCGCCAACTTTTAACATCAATTTTAGCAAGTAATTACAATTCAAGCTATATCGTGTTTGGTATCATTTTAATCAGAAAAATCTCAACAATGCGTTAGTAAAAATTTTATTTAAAAAAAGTCAAAAATAAAAAAGTTTTATAAATGAATTAGGATTAGTCACACCAATATGTTTCGGCTCTTCGCTTTGAATTCTTGGACCTCTCTCTCTCCTTTACTGTCTGTCCCTTTCTACGTTCACGCTTGGCTGGAACCGCACGTAAACATAGACTCGACACCTCGGCTGCAATGTTTGGATCGCAAATCACCCTTGCATTTATTGTGCTTTTACTGTACATAATAATAAGAAAAACATGCAGTAGAAAAGAAAAGCAGGCATAGTAAAAGAAGATACAGTAAAATCTCAATTACTGCATTTTGCTCAGGTTTGAATGCGATTTGTAATTTATACAGAGAAACAAAATGCGAACTCTACGTTTCTCGAGCGAGTTCAGCTCGTCTTTGATGTGACAGCCGCGAATCAAGGCAGCGTACGGGGATAGAATCGAGGCAGCGTACTGGGATAGAATCCAGGCAGTCTATTTTTGGCCCGTTGAAAAAGTCCACAATATTTTAGAGCAGGGTTTACGAAACTACGTAGAAGTTCAGTGTTCCGCTGAACCTGAATAGGTGTTCCGCGACAATTTTGAAAGTTTTATATTTAAACATAATTAGTAAATAAATAATGTTTTAATTTTTACTAACAGTAATTACTGAACCTAAAAAATAAGCTAAGTGTTCCGTTAAAATTTCCAGGTTTGCAAAAAAATATCTTTTCAACGAGGGGCTGCAGGGTGGTATTTCATTTTATGGCAAGTTTAAACTAATAAAGAAACGAAGGGGTCCGATAAACACGTGTTCGCCTTTCGCGAAGTAAACCCTGCTTGACCGCGCCGCTGACAGAAAGCAGACCTATTCAATTGTCAGAAACATTTTCTAAGCAGTTTTTCGAACGATTCACAATTGACTAGACAGTTTCGTACACGTGTTTAGGAGGTCATGGGAAAGTTTCGGACAATATTATGAAGACATTATAGTATTTTGTTAGTGAAACAATATTTTTACAAAACATGTTTACATAAAAAAATATGATGTATTACAGAAAAAATATAATTACTTTTCTTACGTCCGGATAGATATTTCTGGTACGAAGGAATGCATGAAAGATTTGACAGTCGATATTGCCACGAAACGGGATCGAACGTTGTACGAGGACGTGGACGTTTCTTTTTTCCCATTCAATGTGATCAAGATCTCGGTTATGTTTGTTTGTTTTAGATAAAGCCAATTGTAGACATTAGTGGGGATAACCCAGACCTCCGAGCGAGCAGCATCGAACTATTCAAACTATATACGGAACCGAATAATAATAAACGTTATAAAACGATTACGAGAATTCGAACTTTCATTTCCCCGGATTCAGCACAATAGCGACAAATCGAAATACCATCTTCGAAATCTAATTTGTACGATGTAGGTATATTCAGCGAACAGTATTCTTCGATCCTCGCGGTTACTTTGTCGCTGTCAATGGATCATAAAAGAGAAGGATACAACAAGGGTCGTAGCAGCCGAAAAATAAAGCTAGCGCGTACGAATATCCCGAACTGCAGGGTACTTGAGATATAGAAACATTGCCACGGCTGAACAAAGGTTGCTAGTGAGGCCTGGCGAATGTTTCGAAGACTAAAATTTTCAATGAAACACTTTTACTAAAGGGACACATGGGTGTCTTATATATTGCAGACAAAAATCCACAAAAAAGAAGCAATGTGTTTCGTATTCAATAAGTAACTACGCTGAACATTTAATCGCAAAGCATCGATGACTGTTACTAATTTTAAACATTACCTTCATATAACAAAATTATATACAGACACTCACAGTGAAAATCGTCCACCCGCGACGGAGCGTATATTTATCTATATAAAACAATAAATTGAAATAAAATACATTGATTGTGCATATCAAATTACATAAGTGATTCTTATAGATTTTTGTATTGTCGCAATTTTGTAATTGCGCTCGAGGTAGGTATAAAGAAAACTCTCCGCTTCACACTCTTTCCGCTGTAACTTTTGATGTAACTTTCATAGTTTTTTAGATAATCAATCTTAAACAAGAATTGCAAGTATTCAACTTTAGAAATGATTTATGCATGTTTAGATTCTTAGTTTTTGAAATATAATGAAAAATATCAGGAAATGTGCGATTTAGGCATCTCTAATGTAATAACAATTTATATCATTTTATTCTAACTACGTAGAATAATTTGATATGCTGTACCGTGGTGACACCCGTGCCCCCCCCCCCGTTACAATCGCTGCGCTACCCCCACCCATACCCCCCCCCCCACCGAACGCTACCCTATAACCCTTTCCTCACCCTACCCCTTTCTCCCTGCTCACCGGTGTCGGACCGATGGAGGCGACGGACTGACCCACAACGAGGACCACCCTCAAAAGGAGCTTCGAGGCCGGCGACAGACCCACCCCTCCAGCAAACACGGAACAACGTGGGATTTCCAGCAATTTCGATGAAGCGGCCCAAACTGACGCAAACGTCTACCCGGAGCCATCTGTCGCCGAGCCCGAAGACCTAAGCCCACCCGTCACCGCAGGAAGTCCGTCAGCCCCATCGACCCCGATCACCGGTATATCGAAAATTGATAATCGATCCATCCCGGGCCGGAAGAGGCCCCCTTCCAAAACCCCATCCCCTCCCTAAAATATCCCGCGACGGTCAATGAGCCTAAGCCTACGGTATAGCGAGCGTAAAAGTGTAAAGAGATTTCGAAAAAGGACAGAGCGATTATTGAGATTTACGGAGTGTGAGAGTTTGAGTGAGGCGATTGGTAAGCCCATCCGATTTTAAGATTTTCTTGTATTGTTTGAGTTTGGCAACGTACCCCTTCTCGTTTGGAACCCCCTGTTTATTATTCAAGCTACGCGTAATGTAGAGACCCCGCGAGTACCCATCCCGACCCTGCACCTTCCTGTCCTCCACTATTTCCTCCTCGCGTACTCCCCCGCGAAACTGTGCGGACGAAAGTGCCCGAGAGCCCTCCGTTGTGAATTCCCCAATATCCCCTTCTCCCCTTTTCTTGATTTCGATTGCCACAGAGTGGCTGGCGCCCAACAAAGTTTTGGATTTCGCGACATCCCCTTATAGAGTGAACTCCCGAAAGGGTCACAATGCATAATGAATGTATTTTATTTGTATTTATTGTTTTATTTGGACTAATATTCTGTTTGTTACGGTGACTGACTGTACATATAACATACACTCGGAGACAAAATAAGTGAACACTGTACAAAATGGAATACCTCGGTTAAAATTGTACTAAATAACTTGAGGTTTTTTGATAAGGTGTAAAAATTAATTCACTAAAATATGTATAAATGCCTTGACCGATCTCGATGAAATTTTCAGCATACACATAACTTATTTGAATCTACGAAACACATATTTTAAATTTTCATTATAAACTCACATAAAAAAGTTGAAAAATTAGCATTCACTATTTTTTTCACGATTGCAAGAAATTGTAATTTTTTTAAACGATAAAAATACATATTTCAGTGAATAAATTTTTATAGCTTCTCAAAAAACCTGAACTTATTTAGTCCAATTTTAACCAAGGTATTCTGTTTTGAACAGTGTTTACTTATTTTGTCCCTGAGTGTATAAATAAAATACCGTGCTGTTACTACATCACAAACTGTAACATGATACAAATTTATACCATAAAACGTAACTTACCTTTTTCGACGTTTCTTATTTGTGGACAAACGCCTTGTAAATACATTCAGTTTGTTCTTTCTTGTAGTATTCTTCAAATAGCGCTTGTTTCTTGTATCTGCGCCTTCGTTTTTTCCTTCCATGGTAATGGTCACACACACACACACCGATTATCACTGCACTTTTGAATTACGCGGAAATGAAAAAATAATTTCATATATCAATACCTGCTCAATTCGATAGTTTTCTGCGTCTGCAGCGTAGTGCAAGCGACAAAAAACTGATCAGCTAGCGCTGATCACAGATCAGCGATGCTGAGACGCAGAACGAAAGATAAACAGAACAGAACAGGATGGATGTATGCATCCTGTTCCCCTCTTTCTCATTAGGATTAGTGTATACTGATACATTTCCGTAGATACATTTACATACTGATACATTTACATTTAGAATATGTACTTTCGGGGATACTTTTTAATGCAAAATTGTGCACAGGAAAGAAGTTTTTATTATCCTCTGCGTATACTTTTGATGTATCAACGACTTTATTAGGAAAAAATTCTCATTTCGTTGTACAGTTATCCTTCCCACTTTCCTAACGGCGAAGGAACAGCCTACAAGTATGCGCGGGCACGCCGCACATTTTCAAACCTTTGCGCATTCGAATTTTCACGCGGGCCGCTGACTTACCTCTCTACCCTTGGTGCAAGTGAAATACAAAATATAGAGTGAGTGAGAAAGGCAGTTCGGGCCCTGTCCACTTTTGAGGGTAGCAAAGGCTTGATCGTCAGAAAAAAAATGACCGTCAGCAAGTGAATATCGTAAGTACCTTGACGTTTACTACATACTCCTCTTTTTTTCACTATATGTGCCGGTAATATGAAAGTGGTCTAATCCCAAATTTTCCGTTTATTACATTTCACTTATTTTTTTCATACTTTTTAGTGGATTTTGAAGTCGGTTACATTTTTTGTTAAAAATTATTTTATCTTTTATCGTATCATGTGTTAGGGGATGGATACATATTGTTGATTTACCGAATTTATTACATATTACATCAACATGATACATAATAAACATAAAGTTCAATTTATTTTTTTTTTTAATTTGCACTAACGCCACTTTCATAATAACCGATACACGTCTACATTTTACTTTGAACCTAAGACGGTATTTAGACATATTGCGGGTGAAGTTTCATTATCGTCACAGTATTGTTCTAATTTTATGTGCGAAATCTATTATGTCAACTGTGATTGTTTGAGTGTGCGCATGTTCTTTACAATCAGAGATTCGTGTATTTGTAGAATAATAAAGTTATGTTATAATTCACCTGCGAAATGTCTAGAAAAAATATATACATTCGGGTGCAATACAGGTTTTCTTGAATTGAAATTTAGTTGAACTGTGAAACCACAAAAGTTAGACATTTGAAAATACAGATATTTCGAAACTTGATAAGATATTATACATTATCTAACTTTTGTGGTTTCACAGTTACAAATTTCACAGAATTACAAATGTTGGAAATATATGCATTTGAAAGTTTTTAAACTTGGAAATTCCAGCGTTTATAAATGTGAACATTCCGCTCCTGCGCTAAATCTTGGCCAAAGGAAGCCTCTCTTGTACCCGAATGTACAACCTTGATAAACATGTACTCTTCTATGTATTGCAGTTTCAAATCCATTTTATAGTTTCATTGTTTTTTTGACTTGTTTTTAGATGAGTAGCAAAGAAATGATGAACGAAAAACAGACTCCATCACGGGAACAAAGTACGTCCAGAAGCCGGCGTCCGTCCAAAGGACGGAGCGCGTCTAGAAGCCGGCGTCCGTCCGAAGGACCAAGCGCGTCCAGAAGCCGGCGTCCGTCCGAAGGACCAAGCGCTTCCAGAAGCCGGCGTCCGTCCGAAGGACAGAACGGATCCGAAACCAGGAGTCCGTCTAGAAGCCGGCGTCCGTCCGAAGGACAGAGCGGATCCGAAACCAGGAGTCCGTCTAGAAGCCGGCGTCCGTCCGAAGGACGGAGCGGATCCAAAACCCGGAGTCCATCTAGGAGCCAGCGTCCGTCCCGAGGACGGACTTCGTCCCGGGATCCGAGTCCGACACGGCAGAGGAACAGGACGTCGTCCGTAGAGGCCAGTAGTGGATCTAGTACGTGGTGGCCGCAATATATCCGATATCGGGAAATGGCCCGTATATATAAGAAGAAGGTATGTAAACACATTACGATCGATTAGCGTAGGTCAGCATTTGCACGAGTTTAACATAAGCTTTATGTGTATTTTTCAAATAACAGATTACCGAACTCAAGAGAGAAAATAAAATGTTAAAATATTGGGCAGGAGGAGGAAGAGGAGGAAGAGGAGGAAGAGGAGGAAGAGGAGGAAGAGGAGGAAGAGGAGGAAGAGGAGGAAGAGGAGGAAGAGGAGGAAGAGGAGGAAGAGGAGGAAGAGGAGGAAGAGGAGGAAGAGGAGGAAGAGGAGGAAGCGAAGAAAGAGGAGGAAGAGGTGGAAGAGGCGCCAAACAACTATTAATTTTTAATTGAATTTTATTTTATTATTTTATTATAAATAAAATTAAATAACGAATAAATTGTTTATTATTCTTCAGCCCACCCTTCTTTTGAGTTTAAACTTGTCAGTTATACATACGCATATTTATATACATACATATACGTTTACTATATGTTTTATACAATAGTCGGTAGAATACAAAAGAATAATAATAAGAGAAATAATTTGAAATAATTGCTGTAACTTCCACACTTTGAAAATATATCAGTAAATAAATACTACCAGTATTAGTAAAAAATTTCCAATCTTTCTTTTTTTATTTTCAATAATATTGCCATATGGTTAGAATATAAATTCGACAATGATTTCAAGTAACCGATGACGTTTAAAATAAGCCGTCCCTAACATACATATAACCTAACCTACAATCGTACGAAAATGAATACATTGCCTGCATCATGCTTTTATTCTGACATACATATGTATCAAGCTAACGCTTCGGTTTTCCTATGATTCCACGTTAGCAGTCCTCCTGAGTAGGCGCCATCTCCTAACCAGTAACTGAACTAAATTTGTCACATGACTTGCTCTGTAGTATCCGGCTAATGGCGGAACTCGTCTTTGGGAATGCTTTTACGGGAATCGGTTACTCGTCCTTATATGAGAAGATCTTGAGCTGAATAAGGGCTCATTCGAAAGAGGAAGGTTCAATAAAGGGGGCTCAACAAATCGTTTTTGTCACAAAACTCTTATAGTTACCTAAAATATACTTGGATTCAGTGGGCGTATTTTCTCGATTTTTCCTCTACTTTGGACACTCATATTATTAGATATCAACACAATCTCGTTAAACCATCGGTTGAGCTCCCTGCATTGGACCTTCCTCTTTCGAATGAGCTCTCACCCAGCCCTGTGTGTTCTCATATAAGGACAAATAACCGATTCCCGTAACCCCATTAATAGGCCCATTTTTGCCGGTAAAGTCAACGCGCTACTATTACCCGTGTCTACCCCCTTAAAGCAACAGCATTAGGCGGGACGCCGAGGAACCGTCCTGACGCGGAGCGCCACTGTCGGTACTTCGTGTCCCGCGAAGCTATTACGCTTTCTGGCTTGATAAAAAAATAGGAGTTTAAGCAATTTACCGCAGCGTCAAATCATCGTGCCCGCAATTCACCGGCAGCAATTAATCGCTGGCAGTTTACCGCCGCGTTATTTTATTGTATAAGCAATTTATAGCTTAAAAATGATCGCTGGCATATCTTACCGTCTATAAGCAATGCGATGTGTTTGGTCAAATCATAAAAAGTCATTTTTTATTTAAGTTTTTGCCTTAAATTGTGATTACCATATTCTTGGAATTCTATGAACTACGAAGAAATACATAGTATGGAAATGAAAAAATACATGTATGGAAATATGTAATTTAATAGGTAGATTACCTAACCTAACCCTAACCTAAACCTAACCCTAATCTAAACCTAACCCTAACCTAACCTAACTAGAAATCTTAAATATAAATCAAATTTGTTTAATTAAAGAAGTTAAACAAAATTTTTTGAAAATGAATTTTATAAGGGACACCCTATACATACGGGAACCCGATTTCTAAATTTCATGTAGATCAGTGACCAGGGACATTCGGAACTATAGCCATTCATAGAACTCCAAAAATATGCTTAAATAAAAAATAACTTTTTATGATTTGACCAAACACATCTCGGCAGTGAACTGCGCATGCGATGAAATGACGCGGCGGTGAATTGCTGGTGATGAATTGACGCGGCGGTGAATTGCTGGCGATAGATTGACGCGGCGGTGAATTGCTGGCGGTGAATTACGGGCGATGAATTTTCCGGATCCCAAAAAAATAGATGTTGCAACTTTCTCTGGGTAGTTTTTCAAGATAAAAATCTGCTCTATCGCGTGGTATAATTCGATTTTGCGCTGGACCTCTACTTTTTCAGATAAATTGAAAAATATCCTAAAAAATTGGTGCCAAATCGGGGTCCCTCCGCGTTCAATGATCGTTTAAACATACTTAAACATTTACAATGTAATAAAGATAGGTATCGTTGTATTCAGGGAAGTCTACAGAATCTTTTCTTATAAATAGAATTTCAATATCTTTTATAATTACGTCAGAAAATTGGTTAAATCTGAAAAATATGTTTTTTTTTCAAAATCAAATCTCTCAAAAACTGTACGTATAGAAGCAAAAACGGTTTGCAGATTCGTAATCAGCGTACAAAACACTATAAGAATCATGCAGTGGGAATCGGAAAACAGAAAAAAAGTTAAAATTTGTTGGACAGTGTAATCCGGCTTACCGGTTAACGTACCGACTAATCATTCACCGACTCATTTTATTAGACTGAATTATCTTTTGAAGTTTGAAATGTAAATTGTTTATTATTACAAAAATATATATAATACAAATTAAACTAAATATTTCTTATAAACTTAAACATCTTGTACAAAATTTAAACTAAAAATTGATTATAATAATAAAAAGTAAAAACGAAAAAGTGCTGGGTCTTCTTAGCGGGTCGTTACACTATAATCAATTTTTAGTTTAAGTGTGTACAAAATGTTTAGTTTAATTTTTATTATTAATATTTAGTTAAAGTTTATGAGAAATGTTTAGTTTAATTTGTATATATATTTGTAATAAATAATTTTCATTTCAAACTTTAAAAGATAATTCAGTCTAGTAAAATGAGTCGGTAAACGTTTGGTTGGTAAGTCAGTCGGTAAGTTAAATTATCGATAAATGATCGACGTGCGACCACATATGCGCCAGCGCAACCCCGATGATTCCGCGGTGGGGTGAGATTCTAGAGTAGGGGTACTCGGCAGACACGTGATGGGGAATTCCAGAAGACGAAAGGAATTCTATGTAGAAGAAAAACGCTAAGTCAGCAGAATCTGACTATAAATAGAGGCGTTCCATGCAGTGTCAGATCAGATCATCTCCGACTTCGGTCGAATACAGACAGCACTCTGGTAGTAGAGGGAAGCTCTGCGCTGAATTGCTTAGGCAACGATAGAGCGCAAGAGTAAGCTTTATCCTTTTCTCTCAGTGGTGACGTGCGAGACTTCAGATCTGTGGACACCCTACTCATGGTGCGCAACGTGTTAACCAGGTGTTTGTACTAAGCCAATACTCAAGTATAAAGAGCTAGCAAGGAGCGGAGCTCCTTGAAACGGCCTGTATTAACATAGCTCTGGCTAGTCCAGAAACCGATTGCGACCTGTAGGCAAAGTCCACACGTGTCTGAGGGTACCGTACAAGCCACTGAAGTATAGTTTCCAATACTTAGCGTAGTTGGTGATTTTACAGAGTGTTGGCTGTATCCATAGATTAAGGCGCATACTAATTCTCATACTAATCACTAATCATATATTTTTCACTGTATTTTTTAATCTAGGGCGTACTAATTATAATTTCTTATTGTATTTCATATTCTGGCCGCACACATTGTTATACTAACGTTATTATTATATATTATACTCAGAATTAGCATATTCAGTTATCAAGTACTTACCTGTATGAATAAATCTTTGGTTTGATACATTAATGTTTGGATTTTACTCCTCAACCGTCGCCTTAGGGAACCGCTCTCCCTATACGTCGGTGCAGTGACGTACCTATCTCTGGGTTGTTACAGTATGCCCCGAATAAATAAAAAAGTACCGGGTTTTCGTACCACGAAAACAGTGAAGGGTGTCAAAAGTAACGTAATTAGGAAAACTATTTGCTTCGATGATTATATACGTTGCTTGTATGATCGTTTAGAAGTGCATCGTGAACAGAGATGTATTCGTTCAAAATTGCACAAAGTATATTCTGTATGTGAAGAAAAGAAGGTGCTAAGTCCCTGCGATGATAACCGATTCATAATTCCACAATCCACAAGAACATTGCCTTGGGGACATTATAAAATAAATAATTATTCGTAAAAACAGAATTTATTCTTTGCTCCACGAGTAAAATATTACTAATTTCCAAGTATCTTTATAAGCCTGTAGGTTTTCAAGTTCATGCAAACCTTGCAATTTCATGAGAGAGAGACCGGAGTTCTTACTCATCTCAGGTCTTAGAGTTTGGAGGGAGATGTTTTCTCAGTGCTTTATAAACCGAAGCGTGTTCGTTTTACCATTCATTATTTTCTGTTGAACATGGCAGTTCCGCGTTTAGAAGACAAGGCATTTATGGCCAGCGCCAAATATTATCGTAAGTAGTCTTCAACAATTACCCTTAGTGTGTAAATTTTATTTATTTTTAACTAGTTGTTTTCGCCTCAACAGCTATAATTATGCCGCTGTTTGAATTGGTGCCGAGAGAGGAGGCCGCGCTGCTGCCCATAAAATGCCGGGAGCGGCAAGAGCGGCGCCGCGAATACGAATCACGATGGGCGGCAACGTGGACGGAGGTCGATTTATTCGACCTCCGATATTTGTTCGGGGAGGAAATCGATGTAAGTTGCCTGTCCATTTTTATTTTTGATTTATTAGATTGTTATTGTGTATTGTAATGTGTATTTTATCTGTTATAGCCGGACTGGTGGTAGCTGTTCCCCCTCCCCGCTCCCCCCACATATAATATATGTACTCTTAGTTTATTACTTAGTATATTAAAATTATATAACCTATAATACATGTACTCTTAGTTTATTACTTAGTATATTAAAATTGTATAACTGTTATTAATGTAATTTATTTTGCTTGACCCTTCCCAATAATATCTATATATATAAAAAGAAAAGACCTGACTCACTGACTCATCAACGCCCAGGCCAAACCCTTGGACCTAGAAAGCTGAAATTTTGCACAGAGGTTTCCTTTATGATGTATACAAGGAACAAGAAAGGATATTTCGAAATTCCACCCCTAAGGGAGTGAAAAGGGGTTGCAACCTTTGTATGGGACATATTGTGTTCGTGGTCGGATTTACTTCATACTCATTGTTAGTCTTAATGCTCATTGATACAATTATTTCTCTTTAAAGTTGCCTTATTTCCGTAAATGTATCTAGAGACTTCAAATTTAACATGTAAGTACGTCATTATTATGTTATCACTAAACCGTTGCTTCAAAGTTATAAGGCCATTATCTTCCAACTGTAGGCGTTTAGTAGAGAGGGAGAGAGTGTTTCGTCTCCCCGGACGCCTTGAGTTCGGGTCGGGGTTCGCTAGGTGGCGACGGGCCTAGGTGTTCTCGCAAGCGGTACCCCGGCATACGGTTCGGATATATATGAGTTCCGAACCCCGGTACGATAGGTGTCTGGGGCAGGAATCGTTTGTTGTCAGCCCCACTGACGAGTCTGACAGACGATCCCGAGGCGAAACACCTTTTTCTCCCCTCTCCTACACACCACAGTTGCGCGCGCTGCCGCCGCTTCCCGGACAGTATATGAACAGCGAGACAAGGCAGGCCAACTTCTATTATTACTGGAACATTTGTGACGATAACGTTCGAAATCTAAGATGGCAACATGACAAAATTAAAACTCTATGGGGGTGAACAGGGGGATAAAATGTTTTACGGAGAAACGATATCAATTTCCGAGGGCATTAAACGGTTTCCTGTGCGAGCGAAGCCACGGGCAAAAGCTAGTAATCTATATAAGGACATGTCCTGACTGATTCATCAACGCCCAGTTCAAACCCCCGAACCTAGAAACATGAAATTCGGGTAGTGTTTTTGCTTACGACGGTCACCCATACAAATGATTAAAAACATAATTCAGAATTTTGTTCCAATCAACATCTAAAGGCGCAAATCCAGATTTAAATTCTCGAAGTTTTTATTTATGAGAGCGGGCGAAGCTGCGAATACATGAAGGCTTTGTATGTACTGACTCGCACGTGTTCGCTGACCATGCATTTCCAAGTATTTTTATACGCATGCAGGGTTTCGAGTTCTTGCAAACCTTTTAATTTCATGTCGATTCCGAGTTGTTACAACATGTAAGATATCCGGCAGATTAATCTCAGATTGTGTCAGCTATTTTCATTGTTAGAAATGGAGGGAGATGTTTCCTCTTTGCTTTATAAACGCATCCACGTGGCGTTTTCGTTATTTACCATGGAAAATTTCACGAACTTGCAAATCCTTGCATTAGAAGCGTTCATCGCTTTTCAGCGGAAGTAGTTTTTCGATAATTACTTTTAATGCGTAGATTTTATTTGTTTTCAATTCGTTTTTTTTTTATCAGCCGTTGCCTTGCAGTCATTGGGATATATATTTAAAAAAGACTTCCCAAATATTCGGCGGGAGCGGGTGGAGAGGCGGCGAAATGTAGAGAAAGTATGGGCGGAAGCCGCTTTTGATTTGCAGCAGTTGTTCCGGGAGGAGCTGGATGTGAGTTACTTGTCCGTTTTTGTTTTATTAGATTTTTACTATGTATTAATGTATATTTTATTTTATCTGTTATAGCCGGATTGATGGTAGCCTTCAACCCCAATATAATAAGAATAATAAAATAAAATACAAGTATATAACCGTTATCAATGTAATTTATTTTTGCCACACCCTTTCCCATACTTCTTTTAATAATTAATAAAATATCGGAGAGCGATAATAAATATATAGTAAAGATAAAATAAAAGTATTTTTTTTGCCACACCCTTCCCCATATTTCTTTTAATAATATAGTAAAGTTATAAAGATAAAATAAAAGTATATAACCATTATCAATGTAATTTATTTTTTGCCACACCCTTTCCCGTACTTCTTTTAACAATTGTGACCCTTTCGGGGGTTCACTCTATAAACGGGGTCGCAAGATGCAATTTTGTTGGACGCCAGCCACTTATTATGGCAACCGAAATCGAAAGGGGGAAAAGGGGAAAAGGGCACTTGTACAATGGAGGGGTCTCGGGCACTTTCGTCCGTACAATTTCGCGGGAGAGTGCGCGAGGAGGAGATAATGGGGGACGGGAAGGTACAGGGTCGGGATGGGTTCTCGCGGGGGTCAGTACGTTACGCGTAGTTTTACAATTGAACGGGGTCAGAACGAAAGGGGTAGCCGTTGCCAAATCTCGGACAATGATGCGTTAATATAATCGTTATTAAGGAAAGGGCTTACCAACACGCCGCTGCGACGACGAGACCGTCGCGGGATATTTTTGGGACGGGATCGGGTTTTGGAAGGGGGCCTCTTCCGGCCCGGGATGGATCGATTATCGATCTTCGATACACCGGTGATCGGGGTCGATGGGGCTGACGGACTTCCTGCGGTGACGGGTGGGCTGAGGTCTTCGAGCTCGGCGACAGATGGCTCCGGGTGGACGTTTGCGTCAGTTTGGGCCGCTTCATCATGATTTCTGGAAATTCCACGTTGCTCCTTATTTGCTGAAGGGCAAATAATTATTATCTGTCGCCGGCCTCGAAGCTCCTGTTGAGGGTGATCCTCGTTGGGTCAGTCCGTCGCCTCCATCGGCCCGACACCGGTGGGCAGGGAGAAAGCGGTAGGGTGAGAGAAGAGTTATGGGTTAGTTTTAGGTGGGCGCATGGGTGGGGGAAGGCGCAGCGATTGTAACGGGGGGGGGGGGGGGGCACGGGTGTCACCACGTTACACAATATAATAAAATAAATAATATGGTAAAGTTATATAATCGTTATTACTGTAATTTATTCTTTACCTCACCCTTCCCCCTACTTCATTAATGTAATAATATGAAAATAAAATTGTAAAACCGTTAATGTGATATGAAAATAAAATTATTCAATCATTATTCTTTGCAATGTTCGAGTTCTTGCGAACCTTGCAATTTCATGAGAGAGAGAGGCGCCCGCCTCGGAGTTCTTGCAAATTTGCAATTTCGTGAGATGCTGAAAGTCTAGTGGTTGGGTGTATTAGGATTGGAGGGGATATTTTCTCGGTGCTTTATAAACTGATGCGTTTTCATTATCCACTATTCATTTCGTTATCCGCTGTACATTTCGCGTTATTCAGTTTACGATGGCTACCGTTCCGCGACTTGAACTACTTGCCTTTAAGGCACTTATTGAACAGTATTGTAAGTAGTCTTTAACGATTACTCTTGGCCTGTTAATTTTATTTTTAACTAGTTGTTTGTTAAAAACTGAAAGGTGAGGATTAGTGCCAATAAAAAGATTCATTGAAGTGCGCCGGAAACGATCGGACTATCGGCTCAGCCTGATGTTGGTGTGGGACGAAGGTTGGAATCCGAATCATGAATGCTTATTCGATTTGAGTACTCTGTTTGGAGAGGAAATAGATGAGGGCCCTATTTGGGGAGATATTGATGTGTATCACCATGTCTACCATACACGGAAAATTTAAGTGGTCAATAAATGCAATCCGATGCCGGTTGGAGGAGATTGATGTGAGTTGCCCGTCTGTTTATGTTTTTAATTTATTCGATTTTACCTAATGCGAATTTTATTTTGTCTGTTATAGCCTCCACCTCCCAGCGAATAGTATATTATGTATTAAATATTATCTTTCTTGTATTATTGTATTACGTATTATATTTATTGTATTAAAAAGTATTCAAAATTATCAATATAATTTATTTTTACAATATAATTGTATGTTACAAAAGCTTCAGATTATAAATTTATACCACATATGCATGTCTAACATACACGTGAAATATAATTGCACCAATCATGTTACTAGAATCGGAAATTAATTTACATTTATTATATTCCTTACCATCTGTATCGCATATTAATACGTAGATATGTACTAATATAATTTTTATTAATATTGTAAGCTTTAAATAACTATTAATGCCTAGTATACATGGTAAACGCTTGATATCGTAATGGATATTAACTGTACATCCATATCTGGTATGACCGCGACCCGACGTATATGCGCGATACATATTTAATTTTAAAATATGCAAAAATGTAAAAGGCAAACATAGCATATAATACATCAATGGATTCAGAAACAAATTTATGTTCTTTTTTGTTATTATGTAAATTGTGATTACTTTTAAAATAATGTTATGAACAAATTTTGTGTTATAAACAAATTATTTTTTACAAAATTTATGACCAGCTGTTATATGTTCATAAAAAACCATCAAACTATTCCTACGAAAGTTTTCTTCTATCTATGATAGTTTCCGAGATAGCCTATTGTAGCCGAAACTTTAGGGGGTCGTTTCATCCCCTAAATATGAAAACGGGAAAAAATAAAAAAATACGTATACCTTACTTTTCGGTCCTTTAAAACATATCCAAAAATCAGAACAATCGGAGGCGGACAGCTAAAAAACCTTCCTTGTTAGACCAACCTCTTTTCATTTATAAAATAACATTCTCCTGTAATAAAAGTAAACAGAATAAAGCCAAAAAATTATTTATTCATATAATCTGTATAATTACAAACATTTTTAAATATAGATTACAAAATATTGTTCGCTCCTATCCATGAATTGTGCGCAGAATCAAACCCCAACCATTTGACGAAAACTTTATTTCCCTTTCGTTGTAGAACCTTCTCCACTAAGTAGACATCGTGATTTTTTACTTTTTGTAGCTCATATTCGTAGAACCCGCCGACCAACGGTTGTTTTTGCATATCTTACAAGAGATACGTTACAGGATTTGTTCGTTGAATTTTAATAATTGTGAAAATTTCAGTTGTCCAATTCGATGTATAACCCGTTGCGAATAAGGTTTTGTATTTACTAACTCGCACGTGATCACCGACCTTGTACTTGGCCGGAGCTGCAATCTTTATGTTAGAATATACGGAAGATAAGAGTTTGTCCGCATGTTCCGGTGTTACGTCGACGGGACGCATTCTAATCGTACGATGCCTTCTATTGTTATAATCTGAGACCAGCGTCGGTAAGACGATTGTCCACGCGTAGCTTCCATTAAGCGTGAACTTTTTCCACATTTCGTTTTTCAACGTTCTATTCCAACGTTCTATTATCGATGCTTTCATTACACTGTGCGTAGAGTAATGATTTATATCGTATTCCTTCATAAGATTTCGGAATTCTGTATTATAAAATTCCTTTCCCTTATCCGTTTGAAGATTTTTCGGTTTTCTTCCATCATTCAAAACGTTTAAAAATGCATCTGTAGCGTTTTTTCCATTTTTCGTTTTCACTGCTACGGCCCAAGCGTATTTAGATAAGACATCGATGACATCGCGCATACTGTCGCATCTCTACGAGATCTGCTTGCCAGAGATCATCGTAACCCCGCACAATGACTCGTCTACGTCTAAAGTTACGTCTCGCTGACGCGTGCAACTTGTTGACCAGCTGTATCTTCTCGTCCGTGATATGATTGCTCTTCACCTTCTTCATGTTTGTAAACTAATTTCATGCTTTAATTATAATTGACTATTTCATGTCAATTTATAATCAACCCGGCTTCTCGAAGTTCTTCGATTATAGAAACGATCTCGTTGTCATGCCCCGTATGTCCTGCGGATTTCGAGGATACGAGAAGACGTAATCTATCGACGAGCTCGTTTGGGTCATTCCAGTGCACGTAGTTCACCGCGTTATCGTTAGCCAACATATCGAATGGTATCAGATTACCTCCACGCCGCTCGCTCTTAAGCAATTTTGCAATGATATATTTATACTTGTAATCCTTGTTACTTTTCACAAGTCCCGACGAGATATGGCTGCGTCTATGAGCGTTCGACGACTTTAATATTTCCGCGTATTTGTGTAAATCAGCATCGTTGAACAAGGTGTCATCAGGCATTCTCATAAATAGTAATTCGTACAAACCAGTTGTTCCTCGGTACCTCACTCCATTAATAATCACATCGTCGTTTTTGTTTACGTCGAAAACTGAATTTCAAAGCATTAATTTGTTGCGTTGTACGTATACTCCATACACGTCATCTATCTTCTTCTCACGATCGGTAAAAAGTAATTGAATGTATTTAGCTGCCAACGGTCCCAAATTTTCCGTGAAATGGCTACGTATGTTTTCGCTAGGCTTGTCCAAAATTCGCTGCATAGAAACATTAAGATTCTCGTCGCTGTCGCCGTACGTTTCAACGGCATGTATCGATTCTTCACGATGAAAATCGGGATCTTTCGTCACATCCACCGTCTGTTCACTCGAAGATGTACCAGGTTCGGAATAATTGCGTGCTCTTGCAGTTTGTGCGCTTTGAGGGTTAAGAAAAGGAGTTGACGTCAATTTTTGCGATTCTTTAATATTCAAAGTTGGGAATGTCGACTCGGATTTTATATCGATCGTGTCTGAATGTGGCGATTCCGCTGACGTATTCTCGATAATTCGTTCCAGCGGTTCAACCACGGGTCTCAATCGTTTTTCGATGACTCTCTGCTCGTCGATGCTGTCCGATTTGAGAGCTCTGCGTTTTTTGCGTATAGCATCGCTTGTTTTAGCTATAGCATTCGCAACTTTACTCGATTCTTTAATATTACTATTATCCATTGCAAAGAGAAGACTCGCTAAGCGTTCTATCGAAGGACTAAATGTTTCAGAAAACGGCAAATTCGTTAAATCCTTTTCTGTAACGGCCACGTTCCATCGAGCTGTCCTTGTTGATTATTACGAAACCATATTTCTGTTCCCAACACTGTGCAGACAATTTACAAAAGTTTTCGTACGATATGTCTGTATTTACATGATCATTATAAATGTGGTGTAGATTCGTACCATCTTGTTTGAACACGATCAAAAGGTTGGCATTGTCGCGAATTAGGTGTTTCGGTATTCTCGCTTAAGTCTGACAGAGATAAAAACAGTCCACGCGCGAGTGCCTGCCCATAGATAAGAAATAATCTCTTATCACGTCTTGCTTGCCGCACGCAACGTCATCGAATATAAACACCGAATTGGGCAGCGCCTCGTTCGGTGGCACGACTTCGGCGTTATTGGAAAATGAAAAGTATCCGATTTCAGGAACGTTTGTCAAAATACATTCGAGGTATTTGTACTTTGGTTGTTGCAATGATTTTGAATATACATATACGTTATTGAATCTTACACCGTTCGGGCTATCGATCAGACTGATTACGACGTTCGTTTTACCGCAGTTCGATGGACCGCAAGTTATACCACGTATCGTATTCGGCAAGAGGGGTAATAAATGTAATAAATTACATTGACGGGTCCGTGAAGATTGCAAGTTCCTTTACGAAGAACTCGTTCGTACCGCTTTTGAAGCCTTGAATGTCTACGAATGTTGGTATGTTCATTTTGATTAGTTGAATTTGTTGTGAAAAATGACTGGTTTTACTGCGGAATGATCATATAAACCCTCTTCCACTTAAGAGAGTTTGCGCACTACATTGGTCAGTGGATTGTACTGTACAATACGATCGTGAATGATCAAACAGTAAGCGCTAGTATTTTCAGGGACGTTTTCATTACACTCAAAATCGATTCTTACATCGATTATAGCGCTTTTTATCGATTCGTTCTGATGCGAGCAATCAATGACAACGAACAGGCCGTAGCCAAAAAAGAGTATTTTATCGTATAGAGCTCCCTCATCACCATTACTGCACATCGCGCCGTAATATGACTCTCTGAATTTTGCATACATGTCGTAAAGGACAGAGTATCTATTTTTATTAAAGTTTTTATCAAATTTGGTGATATGTCTATTGAGCCTATTTTTTTTATCCAGTGTAATGCAAATATTACATATCGCGGTTTTTCTAATTGCGTAGTTGCTTTAATGCTCCATGTATGTTTAGTGGTTGCTTGTAACATTGGATACTCGTATAAGTCCCAGGAACAGTAACTCATAATTATCGTTTCACCGTTTTGAAGGATGCGCAACAATGAAAGTTTGTATCTTTCTTCGAGCGTCACATGTGGCATCCTCCACTGTACTTTGTATAGTTGCAGCGTGTATTTTGCACCATCTGTTCCAAAATCAGCGTTTTTGTCGTCTCGCGATCGAATCAGAATCAATTCATGATGCGCATTAATCACTATTCGTTTGTAATCTTCGCAGAAACCGAGCAGCATATTTAGAGGAACACAAAAGTCAAAGTAGCCTCCTGCATTGGGTATGTCTGTCGAACCAGCGTTTTCAAGCATTTTTAATCTTGTCGTTGTCAACGATACTCCATTTTTTATCATAGTTGTTATTCCAACGTTTTTATAACGATCGATCTCCACGCCGTTTAATTCATATCGAATTTCATCAAACATAAATGTTGCGCAATCATTTTTAGTCCAACTAAAGTTCCTGCAACATTGTCATCGTTAAGAAGGAGTTTTCCCTCGACGTAAAGGTAGCGCTCACTAGGAAACGTGTATAAATCTTGTTGTTGAATGGGAATTCGTATTTCGTCATTGTTTCCGAACGTTGTGTTGGCGTATGGGCTGTAATTATGTAATTCGATCGTCAGAAATCGGTAAACTGGCAATGTTCAATGGATCCATCATTTTCATTTCTTAATCTCAAAACCCAACGATTGCAGAAATTGCGCGTTTTTGTCGATCAAATCTTGCGATGTGTTCAGTTTGGAGATATTGTCCTTACTAAATGATTGTAAAGAGTCATCACC
The DNA here is from genome assembly GCF_907164935.1 of Osmia bicornis bicornis. NCBI lineage: Eukaryota > Metazoa > Arthropoda > Insecta > Hymenoptera > Megachilidae > Osmia > Osmia bicornis. Next base: position 12,167,283 of record NC_060218.1, read on the forward strand.
GTTTAATACATGATTATCATTCCTGCAACCGTGGTAATTGCTGCTGCAAGTACAATTTGTGCGTTTGTGATTGAAGTTATGGTTCCATCCATTTTCTGACGATCCTTTTAGCAACTCGTTCAACGGAGTGCCCAATAATGCATTCGGTGGATTGCTGATCGGTTGAGTTTTAGCATCTGTGTACAACAGCATTATTTCTAGTAATGTTTGGCATACGTACAGCTTGCTCTCTTGAAAGGCTATTAAATGAACGGATATTTAACGTATATTAAACGGACCGTTCGCGTCGTCGGTGCGTTCGATGATGTACTCTTGCGATGTGTCCGATTTGGATATATTTCCTCTACTGAATGATTGTATAATTGTTATCGTCTTTTACATCATTATCCTTACTGCAGCTGTTGCATATGTCGTAAAATGTTCAGCATGTCGTAATAAACCTCATTTCCAAGACGTGTGCAGGGTCTTGTGTCGTAAATTGTTCAAGGTCATGGGGTGGGGGTTGTCGGGGGGGGGGGGGGGTATCCTATTTCTGCTGACGGTGGTGTCGAATTTCAGTTCAAGGTCATGGGGTGGGGGTTGTCGGGGCAGGGGGGTATCATATTTCTGCTGACGGTGTCAAATTACTGCTTAGTCAGCAAAAAAAAAATGCTAACGCCAGTGATTTAGAACCCGCATATAACAACTACTCACGATGGTTCCACACAACGACCACGTCGACAGTTGAACTCCATGGATTCTTTGATGCATCACTCCTCGCAATGGCAGCAGTCGTCTACCTCGTTGTCCACTCACCGTCCACGGGTACCCAAGCTTCTCTGGTCTGCTCGAAAACGCGAGTGACACCACTCTAACCATCCCGAGGTTGGAACTAACAGCAGCGCTGCAACTCTCTAAGCTGACGCGGCATGTTCGCGCTAATTTGAACACGAACGTCTCTCAGACATGTTTGTGGACGGACTCGGAAGTTACGCTTGCATGGATCAAAACGCACCCCTCCAAATGGAAGGGTAATCCAAATCCAGGAGATTACGCAGAACTATCACTGGAGGCATGTACCAGGATCGTCGAATCCAGCTGACTGCGCGTCAAGAGGCATGACGACAGATCAGCTACAGCAGCACTTCCTTTGGTGGACGGGACCACCGTGCGTTACGCAAACGCAGAACGCATGGCCCAAGCAGATCAGTGGCGACGCAGACGAGCTAGGAGCTCCAGAAGGTCGTGCAGTCGTTTCACTACACACGTCCAACGCAGTAAAGGAATACTCATGGGAATTAATCTATAAATATTCTTCTTTTAACAGATTGCTCAGAATAACTTTTCTTTGCCTCAAATTCGTGGACAAGCTGCCCAAACGACATGACGCTTCGCCCACGCCTCTCATCTCAGCAGCTGATTTGGAAAAGGGCAGAATCTACTGGATTCAGGCCATGCATTCCGCATTCTTCAAGGATGAACACGCTGCACTCGCCAAAGGAACAACGCTGCCGTCGACGCATCCATTCACGAGGCTCACCGCTTACCTTGACCATCAAAGAATCGCCAGAGTAGGCCTCGTGATTCACGACTCTCAGCGCTTCTTAGCGACCACGCCCATCGTCAGACCAGGCACGGAGGTACGCAATCCACTCTTGCCTCTCTCAGACAACGGTACTGGATTCTCGATGGACGAGCTCCAGTGAAGACGCATATCCTGAGGTGTGTGAAGTGTGGTCGACAGAGGGGGATCCGTGCCCATCAACTGATGGGTCAACTACCTCTTTGTCGGGTCACTCCATCGCGCCCGTTCACACACACTGGTGTGGACTACGCAGGACCGCTCACTTTCAAAACATGGAAAGGCAGAGGAGCCAAGACGCAGAAAGGGCGTCTTTGCGTATTCGTCTGCTTCGCAACCTCAGCCGTACACTTGGAAGTTGTAACAGACTACTCGACCGACGAATTCATCGCAGCCTATCGCAGATTCGCATCAAGGAGAGGAACTGCAGCCTCTTTCTACTCAGACTGCGGCACCAACTTCCAAGGAGCGGACGCGCAGTTGAAGAAGCAATTCAAGGACAGCACACGCGAAAATCAGCACATCACAGCTTTACTCGCCAAGGATGGCACGCAGTGGCATTTCAACCCTCCTGCCGCTCCTTACATGGGTGGAAAATAGGAGGCGATGGTCAAATCTCTCAAATTCCATCTGAAGAGGACGATTGGAGATGCTTTGCTTACGTACGAGGAATCAATAATATTGCTCGCGCAGATCGAAGCCATCCTCAATTCAAGACCGTGGGAATCAATCAGTGACGACCCAGACGACGTCTCAGCTCTCTCACCGGGACATTTCCTGATTGAATCGCAGATCGGCGTAGTCCCAGAGCCAATGCTTCTCGATGTCGCAGTCAATCGACTGTCAAGGCGGCCATTTCTGCAACAGCGCCTCCAACAATTTTGAAGACTCTGGTCCACGCAGTATGTTCAACGACTCCAGGCAATGTCGAAATGGCTCCATCCGTCTAATGAGATTAAGGTAGGCACTCTTGTTCTTATTACTGATGAACGCTTGCACCCAGGGAAGAGGTCCATGGCTCTGGTTCTCAGACTCCTGCCAGGAAAGGACGGATGGACCAGAGTCGTCGAAATCAAGACTGCCATCACGACTCTCACCAGGCCCATTGCCAAGCTGGCTCTTCTCCATCAGTCTTCTCAGGACAACGTGGACACGCAAACCACATCACCGACCGGTCACTGATGGTCGGGGGAGAATGTTGGCGAAATTCCCCAAGTCTACGCAGGACGACGAAGTGGGCACCAAAAATACTTCGTTGGTGCGTCGTTACCGATAGCGGCAGCACCTCTCGGGCCCTGTTTGTCCACGCGGTACCCTCTCTACGCCGGAACCGGTGGATATAGTAAGAATGAAACTGTTATTAAATCTACATTGATCTGTAGAAAGGAATCAGAATATTACATTATATCTGTTGTAGATACAGTAATCAGGATATTGTTATTAAATGTATGTTACATATGCAATGGAGATATAGTAGCAATGATAAATTATATTAAATGTACATTAATCTGTACGAAGGAATGAGTATATTTCAGTATACCTTATGTAGATATAGTAATAATGATATTGTTATTAAATGAACGTTGATCTGTGGGAATGGATCAGTATATTACATTATAGCCAATGTAGATATAGTAATCGTGATATTGTTATTAAATGTATTCTACAAAACAAACGCAGATACAGTAGGAATGATATTGTTATTAAATGTACATTGAACTGTAGGAAGAAATCAGTATATTACATTATATCTGATGTAGATATAGTAATAATGATATTGTTGTTAAATCTATATTACATATCTAATGCAGATATGGTAATAATGATATTGTTATTAAATGAACGTTGATCTGTGGGAATGGATCAGTATATTACATTATAGCCAATGTAGATATCGTAATAATGACATTATTATTAATGTATATTACATTATAGCCAATGTAGATACAGTAATAATGACACTATTATTAATGTACATTACATATCAAACGCAGATACAGTTGCAATGATATTGTTAAATGTGCGTTGAACTGTAGGAAGGAATAAGTATATTACATTATATCTATTGCAGAGATAGTAATAATGATATTGTTGTTGAATGTATATTACATATCTAATGCAAATATAGTAATAATGATATTGCTATTAAATGTACATTGATCTGCTCCTATATAACAGTATCGTTATTACTATATCTACATTTGATGTGTAATATACATTTAATAGCAATATCATTATTACTATATCTACATTAGGTATAGTGTAATATACTGATCCCTTCCCACAGATCAATGTACATTTGATAACAACATCGTTGATACTATATCTACATTGGATATAATGTAATATACTAATCCCTTCGCGCAGATCAATGTACATATAATAACAGTATCGTCATTGCTATATCTACATTAGATATAATGTAATATACTGCTTTAATTCCGCAGAACAACGTACATTTAATAACAATATCCGTATTATGTAATTTAATATACTGATGAAATCCCACAGGCCAATCTTCATTTAATATCAATATCATTATTACTATATCTACATTAGATATAATGTAATATACTGATCCCTTCCCACAGATCAATGTACATATAATAACAGTATCGTTATTACTATATCTACATTAGATACGTATTATACATTTAACAACAATATCATAATATTATATCTACATCAGGTGTAATTTAATATACTGATCCCTTCCCACAGATCAATGTACATTTGATAACAACATCGTTGATACTATATCTACATTGGATATAACGTAATATACTAATCCCTTCGCGCAGATCAATGTACATATAATAACAGTATCGTCATTGCTATATCTACATTAGATATAATGTAATATACTGCTTTAATTCCACAGAACAACGTACATTTAATAACAATATCCGTATTATGTAATTTAATATACTGATGAAAGCCCACAGGCCAATCTTCATTTAATATCAATATCATTATTACTATATCAACATTAGATATAATGTAATACACTGATCCCTTCCCACAGATCAATGTACATATAATAACAGTATCGTTATTACTATATTTACATTAGATACGTATTATACATTTAACAACAATATCATAATATTATATCTACATCAGGTGTAATTTAATATACCGATTTAATCCCACAGACCAATGTACATTTAATAACAATATCATTATTACTATATCTACATCAGATAAAATTTAATATACTGATTACATCCCACAGACCAATGTACATATAATAACAGTATCGTTATTACTATATCTACATTAGATGTTTAATATGCATTTAATAACAATATCATTATTATTATAACTACATTAGATATAATGTAATATACTGATCCGTTCCCACAGATCAATGTACATTTAATAACAATATCGTTGATACTATATCTACGTTGGATATAATGTTATAAACTAATCTCTTCCCACAGATCAATGTACATACAATAACAGTATCGTTATTACTATATTTACATTAGATATAATGTAATATACTGATTTGTTTCCACAGACCAATGTTCATTTAATAACAATATCATTATTACTATATCTGCATTAGATATGTAAAATACATTTAATAACAATATTATTATTACTATATCTACATTAGATATGTAATATACATTTAATAACAATATCATTATTACTATATCTACACTGGATCTAATGTAATATACTGATTCCTTCCCACAGATCAATGTACATTTGATAACAATATCATTATTACTATATCTACATCAGATATAATGTGATATACTGATCCCTTCCCACAGATCAATGAACATTTCATAACAACACCGTTGATACTACATCTACATTGGATATAATGTAATATACTGATCCCTTCCCACAGATCAAGGTACATTTGATAACAACATCGTTGATACTATATCTTCATAAGATATAATGTGTAACGGGGCGGTCTGCTCGGTGCGCACGGCGTTGCGCACCGCGTTCGGATTCCCCGTGCCAGGGTTCGCTGGGGATCAGGTTCGAGAAATAATGAGGCGGTGTTAGTTGGAAAAATAGAAATATTTATTCAAGTAAAAATAATAATAAAAAAAAGAACGTCTTGGCTGGTGGAAGTGGGCCGCAGGCTGCGGCCCCTGGAGGTGCCGGTGTTGCTGGCGGTATGTCCTGCCGTTCTCGCTACAACAAAATAATCTAATCGTGAGCTGGCGGTGGAGCCGTGTCGCACTTAAACCTATGTACATTGGCTTATGAACTACAATCGGGACCCGGCCCGTCACAGGAGTCACGCGGTCTTACCAACTAGCGCAGGTCGTAGCTGTCGCTACGCTGCCTTACAGGCTAACGCGCGGGGTGAGAGCGCGGCGCGGAGCGTGAGCGCGAACGCGAACGAGAGAGAGACGCGGTGTTCGGCGTACGCGGAGTCGCTGAAGACTAGGAGCGGGGATGGCCCGTTCGGGCCGCCGGTCTTTATTTGAAATACGCGCTGCGGTGTTTCGCCCTGCGGTGGAGTTGCTGCCCGCTTGCCTGATGCGGCTGTCGTCTCGTACACCGTGGTCAAACCTAGCAGTGAACGAGGCGACGACCAATCCTGGGTCAATCCTCGGGACGGGACGGAATCGGTTGCCATAGGCCGGATGCGGTCCCGTGTGAGCTAGCGCCTGGAACCCCGCGGATGTTACGGGCGCGCACTAGTTTGGTCATCCTGGGTCAAACCTCGGGACTGACGAAGCTAGGCGCCTACGGCTGCTGGACCGATTTGGAGCTGCCAGCTCGTGACGTACGTCACGATCCGACTGCCGGTGAACTCGTCGTCGGGACAAACCGCAACGCCGAGTCTGCCGGTGCTCCGGTCCGACCCCCCAGGAGGTCTGCTCGGGGCCGAGGCCCCGAGGCAACTCATCGATCCGCGTGTCGATCGATCTTACTTATAGCTTCGCTGGCGGGAGTGGGGAGGCCGCCGCGGTGGGGGCCCGCGATGCGCGACGACGATCCGTGGCTGTCGTCGCAAATGTAATATACCGATCCGATCCCACAGATCAATGTACATTTAATAACAACATCGTTGATACTATATCTGCATTGGATATAATGATATTTACTGATCCATTCCCACAGATCAACGTACATTTAATAAGGATATCATTATTACTATATCTACATCAGATATAATGTAATGTACTGATCCCTTCCCACAGATCAATGTACATATAATAACAGTATCGTTATTACTATATCTACATTAGATATCTACTATAGACTTAATAACAATATCATTATTACTGTATCTAAGTTAGATATAATATAATATACTGATTTGTCGCCACAAATCAATGTTCATATATTAACAGTATCGTCATTACTATATCTACATTAGATATGTAATATAGATTTAAAAACAATATCATTATTACTATATCTAAGTTAGATATATTGTAACATACTGATCCCTTCCCACAGATCAGTGTACATTTGATAACAATATCATTACTACTACATCTACATTTGATATAATGTAATATACTGATCCCTTCCCACAGATGAATGTACATTTAATAACAACATCGTTGATATTATATCTACATAGGATATAATGTAATATACTAATCCCTTTCCACAGATCAAAGTACATATAATAACAGTATCGTTATTAAATGTATATTGCATTATATTTCATGTACATATAGTTATAATGACACTTTTAAAAAATCTGCATTACGTATCTAATGAAGACATGCCAATAATGATATTCTTATGAAATGTATATTAGATTACAACTCATGTAGATATAGTAATGATGACATTGTTGCTAAATATATATTACATTATGGCTCATGTAGATATAGAAATAATGACATTGTTATTAAATGTATATTGCATTATATCTCATGTAGACATAGTAATAACGACATTGTTATCAAATCTATATTACCTATCCCCTGTGGATATAGTAACAATTAGATTGTTATTAAATGTATATTACATTATATCTCATGTAGATAAGGTAATAACGACATTGTTACTAAATGTATATTGTATTATATCTCATGTGGATATGGTAATAATGATATTGTTATTAAATGTATATTACATATCTTATTGTAGATATAGTAACAATTATATTGTTATTAATTGTATATTTCATTATACCTCATGGAGATATAGTAATAATGACCTTGTTATTAAATGTGTAACGTCCCAGCGGTTCCCCAATTAAAAAAATCAATCGTAATCTTAAACCAAGTCGATAAACATTCAGACGATAAAACAGATCATCGATAAGTTGTCGACGTGCAGCCGCGTGTGCGCTAGCAACCCCGATGATCTCGCGGTGGGGTGAGGACCCAGAGTGGGGAGGCCGCGTAAGTTGGGAAGTAGGGATGCTCGACCATCGCGTGATGTGGATTCCAGCTACCCCAAAGAATTCTATATTGAAAAAAAGCGCCGACTCAGCAAAGTCTGAGTATAAATAGAGGCGTGCAGCGCGAAGAAAAATCAGTTTGGTTTCGACCATACTCAGCTCGACTTCGACTTAGGTCGAGGGCAGCTACCACTCTTAAGATAGAGGAAAAGCTGCGGTTGCTCGACGCTAATCCACTTAGGTAGGAATATAGCGACAGAGTAGCCGACGCTAAATTAAATTCCTTTCAGTAACAAGTACAAGTCACTCCAGATCTGCAGTCGGACTACTCACGGTGCGCAACGTGTTAACCAGGTGTTTTTGCTAAGCCATACTCAAGTATAAAGAGCTAGCGAGGAGCGGAGCTCCTTGAACGGCCTGTATTTAACACAGCTCTGGCCAGTCCAGAAACCGATTGCGACCTGTAGTCAAAGTCTGCTTATATCTGAAAGTACCGTACAAGTTGCTTCTTGATAATAATTTCCAGTACTTAGAGTAGTTGGTTTTTATTCAGAGTGTTAGCTGTACCTATAGTCAGCTCCGCGATATTCATTAATTACTATAATTCATTACTAATTATTAATTTCTATTTATATAATATTAACTACTAATTACATATTTCTTACTGTATTCCTATTTCTAGCCGCACTTATTGTGATACTAGCGATTTTGTATTATATTTCAATATTCACTTACCTTTCCATTCTTGAATAAACATATTTTCATTCAGTTTCTAGCACATTAGTGTTTGGATTTCACTCCTTAACCGCACACCACACGAACCTAAAATCCTTAACACATTTATTACGAGTCGCCTTCTAAGGGAACCGCTCTCCCTACAAGTCGGTGCAGTGACGTACTCACTCTGGGTCGTTACACGTAGATATAGTTAATAAAAATTTGGTGACAGCGGTGGGATTGTTCGAGTGGTAAGGAGAAATCATATCTCTGCGGACATTAATGGTTAGCCTAGAAACAGACAAATACAAATAAAAAGTAAAGTACAAGAATATATATATAAAAAAAAGAGAGAAAATAAAAAAAAAAAAGAGAACAAAAAAAAACAAATATATAATACATAATACACATACATATATACTATATCAATAAGCAAAAATCAAGATGCCAAACGGAATAGCCGATCAACCAGCCAGCGCATCAGCCAGCGGATCAGCCAACGGATCGACTGAAGGAAGCCGACCGATCAGTATTCGCGATGCAGCAGACATCGTACCAGCATTCAACGGCCGCAACATACCAGTCTATCAGTTTGCAAAGAGCTGTTTCAAAGCGAAGAATATAATCTCTCCGAATGCTGAGTATGGATTGGTACAATTAATCAAGAACAAGTTCTACGGGCAGGCAGCAAGAGTGGTACTAAACGGAGACTACGACACCATCGAGGAACTGATTGCCGTAATAAAATCACGGTTCGCACCACTCTTCACTTCGATGCAGCTATGCGGCGACATGGCAAGGATCGCACAGGGTCCAACTGAGGCAGTCGTGGACTACGGCAGCCGCGTCTCAGGACTTCTACTACAAATTAAAAGCTGCAACGAGTTAGAATTCCCAGATAACATCGAAGGATACAACCGATCGTCGGAAACTAATACAATTAAAGCTTTCCTCACCGGTTTAAAACAGGAGGTATATAACCGAATGAAAAATCAGAACTTCAACAGCCTTGACGAAGCAATCAGTGCAGCAATTGTAACCGAGGCAGAAAATATAGAAAGCCAGACCAAAGCTAAGCTATCACAGGGGTTCACTACGGCCGAACAATGCGACAACTGCTATGGATACGGGCATAACGCCAGTGTATGCTGCAGTCAGCGGTTCCAAAGACAATCAATGTCGAGGGCCCGCTGGCCAGCAAAACACTGCCAACACTGCCAAAGGTCCGGGCACACCTTGGAAACTTGCTGGTTTAAGGACCAACCAGCAAGACCCGGAGTCCCCCAGGACTTTGTGCAGCCAGCTCAAACCTATAGAAATCAACCCACGCAGAGACAAGGTCAAAATTGGACACGAACAAGACCTCCAATTTGTGAATTCTGCCAAAACATTGGCCATACAATTCAGGAATGCCGGAAAAAGGCATATCAAGAACGTATCAAGAGCCAGAGACCCCAGCAAACTCCTCAAGTACAACAGGTACGTAAAAAGGCAAATTTGTACCTAAACTTAGGAGAAATAAATAAATCTCCCAGTGTCGAGCTGGTAAGCGAAAGTTTCAAAAATCAGCAAGCCTTATTCATGGTCGACACGGGATCAGACATTAATATAATTAAAAAACAAGCAATTTCAAACGAAATTATTATAAATACAGATGCAATTTTTCAATTAAATGGAATCACTAAAAGCTCTATTTACACTACAGGATACATCAAAGTAAAGATACTAGAAACTGAATCCATATTCCATATCATCGAGGAACTACCGATTGAACAAGATGGAATTTTAGGCACAGAATATTTTAAAAGCAGTGGAGCCAGCATCAATTACGCCAAATCTATACTAATCATAAATAACAATATAATACCATTCAAGCAACCAGCAGTGGTAATACCATCTAGGACAAAAACCATGATACCTATAAGAGTATCAAACACTGAAATAAAAACTGGTTTTGTCCCAAAATTACAGCTTCACCCACAAATATATATGGGAAACGCTGTAGTCACGAATCGTGATGGTATAGCATTTCTGTATGCGATCAACGTTGGAGCAGAAGACATCGAAATCGAAATGCCAGCAGTAGAGCTGCAACAGTATGAAGAGGCACCACAGAACGAAGAAACATTCCATCAAGAACCTAAAAGAGCTCAGCAAATTCTTAAAATATTACAAACAGGTCATTTGAATCAAGAAGAACTCACTAATGTAGAGGATATAGTAAAAGAGCACGCTGACAGATTTTATATAGACGGAGATAAACTTCCAGCAACGAATAAAATCTATCACAGGATCATCACGACGGATGAGGTGCCTGTAAATGTTAAGCAGTACAGATATCCTCATGCGTTGAAAGATGAAATTAATCACCAAGTAAATGATCTCCTGGGAAAAGGAATCATCAAGCATTCCTCATCACCTTTTAACTCACCTTTATGGATAGTACCAAAAAAGCAAGATTCACAAGGAAATAAATGCTGGAGATTAGTGATTGATTTTAGAAAATTAAATGAGAAAACGATCAGCGATGCCTATCCACTACCCAACATTACGGATATCCTGGATCAAGTGGGAAGCGCAAAATACTTCTCCGTGTTTGATTTAAAATCTAGTTTTCATCAAACACCTATGCATCCGGAAGACAAGCACAAAACAGCATTTTCAACACCATTCGGGCATTTCGAATTCAACAGAATGCCTTTTGGTTTAAAAAATGCTGCAGCCACATTCCAGCGCCTGATGAACAACGTCCTAGACGGATTACAAGGACTGGAACTATTCGTGTTCATCGATGACATCGTAATTTATGCAAGCTCACTAAAAGAACACGAGATAAAGGTCAACAGGATGATGACGAAGCTTAGAGAAGCAAATTTATGCTTACAACCTGACAAATGCCAATTTTTAAAGAAAGAGGTGGCATACCTGGGCCATATAATTACAGAAGACGGTGTAAAACCTGACCCAGCAAAGGTTGAAGCGGTCCAAAAATTCCCCGTTCCGAAAACTGTCAAAAATATCAGACAGTTCCTAGGATTGTGCGGATATTATAGACGTTTCATTAAAGACTTCTCTAAAATAGCTAAACCATTGTCTGACTTGACGAAGAAGGAGCAAAAATTCGAATGGTCCAACCAGCAACAGCAAGCTTTCGAATTCTTAAGAAACGTATTATGCGAAGAGCCAATCCTACAATATCCTGACTTTGAGAGACCATTTAATATAACCACTGACGCATCCGGAACAGCAGTAGGAGCGGTCCTAAGTCAAGGAGAAATAGGAAAAGATCAGCCAGTAGCATACGCATCAAGTGTAACGTCCCAGCGGTTCCCCAATTAAAAAAATCAATCGTAATCTTAAACCAAGTCGATAAACATTCAGACGATAAAACAGATCATCGATAAGTTGTCGACGTGCAGCCGCGTGTGCGCTAGCAACCCCGATGATCTCGCGGTGGGGTGAGGACCCAGAGTGGGGAGGCCGCGTAAGTTGGGAAGTAGGGATGCTCGACCATCGCGTGATGTGGATTCCAGCTACCCCAAAGAATTCTATATTGAAAAAAAGCGCCGACTCAGCAAAGTCTGAGTATAAATAGAGGCGTGCAGCGCGAAGAAAAATCAGTTTGGTTTCGACCATACTCAGCTCGACTTCGACTTAGGTCGAGGGCAGCTACCACTCTTAAGATAGAGGAAAAGCTGCGGTTGCTCGACGCTAATCCACTTAGGTAGGAATATAGCGACAGAGTAGCCGACGCTAAATTAAATTCCTTTCAGTAACAAGTACAAGTCACTCCAGATCTGCAGTCGGACTACTCACGGTGCGCAACGTGTTAACCAGGTGTTTTTGCTAAGCCATACTCAAGTATAAAGAGCTAGCGAGGAGCGGAGCTCCTTGAACGGCCTGTATTTAACACAGCTCTGGCCAGTCCAGAAACCGATTGCGACCTGTAGTCAAAGTCTGCTTATATCTGAAAGTACCGTACAAGTTGCTTCTTGATAATAATTTCCAGTACTTAGAGTAGTTGGTTTTTATTCAGAGTGTTAGCTGTACCTATAGTCAGCTCCGCGATATTCATTAATTACTATAATTCATTACTAATTATTAATTTCTATTTATATAATATTAACTACTAATTACATATTTCTTACTGTATTCCTATTTCTAGCCGCACTTATTGTGATACTAGCGATTTTGTATTATATTTCAATATTCACTTACCTTTCCATTCTTGAATAAACATACTTCCATTCAGTTTCTAGCACATTAGTGTTTGGATTTCACTCCTTAACCGCACACCACACGAACCTAAAATCCTTAACACATTTATTACGAGTCGCCTTCTAAGGGAACCGCTCTCCCTACAAGTCGGTGCAGTGACGTACTCACTCTGGGTCGTTACAAATGTATACTACCTATCTCATGTAGATATAGCAACAATAACATTGTTACTAAATGTATATTACATATCTGATGTAGATATAGTAGCAGCTATGTTGTTATTAAATGTATATTACATCATACCTCTTGTGGATATATCATAATGACATTGTTATTAAATGTGTATTACCTATTTCATGTAGATACAGTAACAATTATATTGTTATTAAATGTGTATTACATTACATCTCATGTAGATATAGTAACAATGACATTGTTATAATATGCATATTACATATCTAATGTAGATATGCCAATAATGATATTCCTATTAAATGTATATTACATTATATCTCATGTAGATATAGTAATATTGACATTGTTTTCAAATGTATATTGCATTATATCTCATGTAGACATAGTAATAATGACATTGTTATTAAATGTATATTGTATTATATCTTATGCAGACGTAGTAATAATGACATTGTTATTGAGTGTATATTACCTACCTCATGTAGATATAGTAACAGTGACATTGTTATAAAATGTATATTGCATCATATCTCATGTAGATATAGTAATAATGACATTGTTATTATCTCATGTGGATATAGTAATAATAACATTGTTATTAAATGTATATTGCATTATATCTCATGTAGGTATAGTAATAATGACATGGTTATAAAAGGTATATTACATTATCTGATGTAGATATAGTAACAATTACATTGTTATTAAATGGATACTACGTATGCGATGTAAATATAGTAGTAATGACATGGTTGTTAAATGTATATTACATATCTGGTGTAGATATAGTAACAATTATATTGTTGTTAAATGCATATTACGATATATCCCTTGTCAATATAGAAACAATGACATTGTTATTAAATGTACATCACATATCTGATGTAGATATAGTAACAATTATATTGCTATCAAATGTATATTACAATATATCTCATGTAGATATAGTAACAATGATAATGTTATTAAATGTATATTACATTATATCGCATGTAGATATAGCAATAATGACATTGTTATTAAATGTATATTACATTATATCTCATGTAGATATACTAGTAATGACACTTTGATTATATCTATATTATATATCTAATGTAGATATGGTCACAAATATATAGTTATTAAATGTATATTACATTATATCTTATGTAGACATAGTAATAATGATAGTATTATTAAACGTATATTACAGTATATCTCATGTAGATATAGTAATAATAACATTGTTATTAAATGTATATTGCATTATATCTCTTGTAGGTATAGTAATAATGACATGGTTATAAAAGGTATATTACATTATCTGATGTAGATATAGTAACAATTACATTGTTATTAAATGTATACTACGTATGCGATGTAAATATAGTAGTAATGACATGGTTGTTAAATGTATATTACATATTTGGTGTAGATATAGGAACAATTATATTGTTATTAAATGTGTATTACATTATAACACATGTAGATATAGTACCCATGACATTGTTATAAAATGTATATTGCATATATATCTTTATATATATATTTCTTCTGTGCGTCTGTATGTCACTGAACTCCTCCTAAACGGCGGGACCGATTTTGATGAAATTTTTTGTGTGTTCAAGTTGACTCGAGAATGGTTTAGATTCATGATTCGGTCCACTACAAAATGTTTTTCTAATTAATTTTTTATTTATAAGTTGTTGATCTTGGAATGTTTTACATTGGATCCGGCTGAGAGCGCTGCGATCGCGGTGACAAAAACATAACAAATCGCAATATGACATAGCCTATGTCCATCTTGATAGAATAGTGCAAATTTCATTAAAATCCGTTTAGCCATTTAAACGTGATGAGGAACAAACGATCAGACATTTTCACTTTTATATATTAGTAGGGATAGGGACAGGGAAATAGGGATAGGAATAAGGAAGTAGGGATAATAATAGTTGATTAAAATTCCCGGGCAGAGCCGGGTAACGCAGCTAGTCTAATGTAGATATGCCAATAATGATATTCCTATTAAATGTATGTATGTATTTATTAACCATTTCCCTTGCGGGATTATGCGGCGCTTTTGTCAGAAGCGTACCCGAACCTGTTTAATTTTTTCTTTTCACTTCTTCTCTCTACAATCTGTCATTTCTCCTCTTTTTCCTTTCATTATACCTGTGTTTGCGAAAAGAATGACTAATATAAAATATAACAAAAAAAAAAAAAAAATATATATGTATTTATATCTAATCTAAGAATTGTAACTAAAACTAAAAATAAATCATAAAACATAATTAAAAACAGAATAGAACCTATGTACTTTGGCACCGTAATCAAAAAACTAAATACTAAATAAGCCTCTTTTCCTATACTGTCTTTGCTCTCGTACCAAAACTTAATAAACTATATACAGAACTAGAAATAGTAAAACAATCATAAATATATAAAAATATAATACCATATGAAAATAAAGAAAGTACAAAGAGTTCAAAACTGAAAATAATAACATAGAAAAATAAGAAAAATAAGAAAATAAACAGATCCACTCAAATCAAAATGCTGCTTCACGTCTAATTGCACTCAGCAAACGGAAATAATTAAGTTTAAAATTTTTTAACTTCTTGAAATCTTCCATTCCGTCCTTGTCTGGCGTTTTCTCTCTTCTGCCCTCCTTTTTTATTTCTCCTTCCTACCTTGTTTTCCTTCTATTTAATTCTTATTTCGAAGCCGCCCCTCTTCCGCCACTCTTTCTCTATGTTTCTCTACCTCTTTCATCCATTCTGCCCCTGCACCGTTTCCTCCCAACAGTTCTCTCACCCTCTCTTGCCACCCCACCTCTCCCCCCTTCCCCACGGTGCATTTTTCCCATATATGTTCCCATGTTTCTTCTTCCCAGCCACATACTCTGCATCTTCTTTTCTCTTCTTTTTCCCAATACTTTGCTTCGTTTATTTCGTTTCCTAATCTGAATCTGGCCACTCTTCTCCATCTCTCCTCCTTCCATCCTTTTTCTAGGTAGCTCGGTATTCCTGGCTCCTTTATTATTTTGTACCATTTATTATATCTGGATTCGATTATTTTTTCCCATCTCTCTTCTTCCTGAAGCTGCATATCCTTCTTTTCTATTTCTTCATACCCCATCTCTCCACTACGTCTTTTGTCTTCTACTTCTGCTTTTCCCATTCCCCTTTCTTTGAGGAACCTTTCCCTTCCCCCTTCCCACTTACTTCTTCCTTCACTTCTTTCTTCATCTCTGATTATTTGTTCCCAGCAGTTTCTTGCCAACTCCCCTCCTCTTCCTTCCCACAGTTTTCTTTCATATTCCCATGCTAGCTTTCCTGCTCTTACTCTCATCTTCCATCTTTGTAGCTCCTCCCTGAGCATATATCCCGGCGTACACCAATCCACCCCAATCGTCCATCTCAGGAATCTCTCATGCAGTCCCTCTATCTCTTTCCATTCCCTCCATCCCCATATTTCTGCTCCATATGCTATAACTGTCCAGACTAGTCTGTCCCATAGCCATATCCTTCTTCTCCAGTTTTTTCCAAACCTTCTTTTCCCGATCCCCACACTTGTCTCATTATTATCCCCGCCTTCCTGGTCCTATCCTTCACCTGCAGGTCACTCCCTCCATTTCTTTTAAACACATACCCTAGGTATTTAAATTGGTTTACTTCCTCTAGTTTCTTCCCCTTCCACGTTCATTCTGTCTTCTTCCATCTTCCCGTTCCTTTTCTGAATCTCATTATTTTAGACTTGTCTTGAGTCAATTCTAGCCTCTTATCGTCCAGGTATCTTTCTAGTCTTCCTAACATCGCTTTCAGGTCCCCCTCTTCTTCCGCCAAAATCACCACGTCGTCCGCGTATGCCAGTGTCTAAATCTTCTTCCCTCCTACCTTTATCCCTCCTCTCCGCCCCTTTCTTAGTTCTACCTCCATGTCCGCCATCAGTAGATTGTACAGTATAGGACTTAGTGGGCACCCTTGCCTCACTCCTCTTACTGTCCAAAACGGTTCCGTTTCCCCCTCGCTCGTTTTTACCCTGGATTTAGTCTCTCTTAGAATCTCTTTAATTCTTATCCTTAGCCCTTCCCTTACTCCTCTTTTTCTTAGGGCCTCCATTAATACTCCCCTGTCCACTGAGTCAAATGCTGCCCTGAGATCTATAAAGAAGGCTACCACTTTCCCTTTTGTCCTCTTCGCCTGTCTATTTACCAAATAGTTCAACACGTATATATTGTTGCGACGGTGAGAAGTTCCCGCTCTTTCGACGCATCGACCGCTTCTTGATATATCGAAAGAGCCATCGACTGCCCCGTCCGAAGCTGTCGTCGAATCATAACGTGAAGCTATCCCTTGTTTCGAGCGGAAACACGTCACCGGATGCTTGAAGTTTCTTAGACAACCGCGCTTCTTTTGAATATCAGATTGTATCGGGAAGCCGACCTGTACGGATCTATTGCTAAACCAATTGTGTAATTGAAATATAGACAGTCTAGTTTGCTCCTGGTGTATTCATTTAATTATGGAAAGTGCGAGCTCCACTCCCCGGCGCAACATTGGCGCAGTCGGTAGGACGATAAGAACTCGATCTTCAGCCGGGGACCAGGGTTCTCCGGAGACTTTGGAGACGCTTTTCGAGGGCTTGCAGAGGAGCATCTCGACGCAGTTTAGGGAGCAGTAGCGCGCATTTAACTCTCGATGGGAAAAGGAGCGCTCTCGCGCGGAAGAGAAACAGCAAGAGGAGAGAACGGCTTCTTCAGCGATCCAGAAGCTGCTGGAAGAGCGGATGACAGCGATGGAGAACAATTATCAGGTGCTATCGTCCAATTTCCAACTATTTTTAGAAAAGTTTTCGGCCACGGCAGTCCGTGATGGGGATCGCGAAGCCCTTCTTGTTAGTCCTTCCACTTCTGCTGGCCTCGCGATACCCCAGCCCTCACCTCCGGTCTCTCAACAGGAAATGTCTGGTGTGTCGCGGAACGTTTCCGATTTAGGCTACGTTCTGAAACCACCAAAGTTTGATGGTAAAACTAACTGGGAGGAGTTTAAACTCCAGTTTGAGGCGATTGCAGGGGCGAATCGTTGGGATGAGCCAAGAAAGGCCTTGGCCTTGGTGACATCACTCGAGGGACCGGCGCGGAGTGTTTTGACTTCTCTTTCCGTTGAAAAACAGACTGATTTTCCCGCGTTAATTTCGGCCCTTGCGTTCCGTTATGGAACGAAAAATTTTGAGAACCTCAATTATGTTAAGTTTCAAAATTATAAACAACGGAAAGGGGAATCTATTTCCGATTTAGCCACGGAGATTGAGAGGCTAGCACAGGCCGCTTTTTGCGAATGCCCTTTAGAAATTAGAGACAAGCTTGCTGCCTCACAATTTGTTTCCTCGCTGGCTAATGAGGAAATGAAACGGATGCTGAGGCTCGGAGGTTTCACATCTCTCAGGGCTGCTGTTATCAGGGCTCTGGAGATTGAAGCAGTCGAGTCAATGGCTAATGCGCCCGTTACAAAAAAAGAAACATTTACTAAACCGGTTTATTCTTCGGAGAGGGATTCCGGAAGAAGAGAAATGAGAAGACCGGTAAAACGGAAGCTTGAAAGACAGGAGATGGAATGCTGGAATTGCAAGGAGAAGGGTCATATGTGGCGGAATTGTCCGAAAAAAAGAAAAGAAGAATTTTCAACGAAGAAGGGAAACGGGAAGAAGTCGGCGTAGAGGGGCACCCTCCGGCTTCACCTTTGTTCGCCCCCGTCGTACGAAGAGTTGCCGGAAATGTTTTGTCCTGCGTCGAGGGATTCGTCGCAGAAAAGGAGTGCCCCATAATACTTGACACGGGCTCAAGTTTAAATTTTCTGGATCGATCCTTGGTAACAATCGGAACTCTGAACAGCGAAGAGTAAAGTCGAAGAGGTTCTGCAAGAGTGCCACGATGCATCCTCTGGAGGACATTTCGGAATACGTAAGACCTTGGCCAAGGTTCGACGGCGGTTCTTTTGGCTTAGTCACCGAAGAGATGTGGAAGATTGGTGTCGTCGATGTCATCGTTGTACGGCGAAGAAAGGTCCTTCGGGGAAGGGAAAAGGACTCATGAAAGTCTACAACGTAGGGGCACCCTTTGAGAGGATCGCGCTCGACGTTGTTGGTCCCTTACCAAGGTCTTCTTCTGGAAACAAGTACGCGCTGGTTGTGGTGGATTATTTCACGAAGTGGCCAGAGGTGGTTCCGCTTCCGAACCAGCAGGCGACGACAATTTCCACGGCCCTGATGAGGGAGGTGATAAGTCGGCATGGAGTACCGTTGGAGCTTCATTCTGATCAGGGTCGCAGTTTTGAGTCGACTGTCTTTAAAGAGTTGATGAAGATTTTGGGGATAAAGAAAACGAGAACTACTCCCTTGCACCCTCAGTCAGATGGACTCGTAGAACGGTTGATACGGACCTTGATGCAGTATTTATCCCAATTTGTGGCGGAACATCAAAAGGATTGGGATGAGTGGATTCCGACGTTTTTATTGGCCTATCGTTCTTCTCGACATGAAATTACTCAAAATAGTCCTTCAATGCTTCTGATGGGACGAGAGTTACGTTTGCCTTTGGATCTGCTCAGAGGAACTATTGCCTCGGAACATAAAGAAGAAACTGTTTACATCGAGGAGACCAGAAAGAAGATTGAAGAGATTCACAAATTCGTTCGTCATCGTATGCGAATTTGTGCGGAAAAGACAAAATCCTGGTATGATTCTTTTGCAAGGCCAATTTCCTTTATTCCTGGGGACAAGGTGTGGTTTTACAATCCCCGAAGAACGAAGGGAAAATGTCCTAAACTCCAGTTTGATTGGGAAGGACCGTATGAAGTGATGAACCGGTTAAATGACTTAATCTACCGCATATTTCGCTCCCCAAAATCTAAACCGAAGGTGGTTCACGTGAATCGTTTGGCTCCATATGAACATTCACGGGGAAGAAACACCTAAATAGGGAAGGATCAAGAATAGGAGACTGAGGAGGGTGTTTCTGACGTCCTCGACCTAGAAGAAGACGCTTCGTCGCACAAAGCCAGGGTGAGGTTTCTTTCGGCCACGGTAAACTTGCTGGCTACGCGCGTCTAAACGATGGAGGAAGTGTTGTTCTCTTCGGAGGAAGAGGGCATCCCCTCAGCCGGTGTCCCGTTTATTTTGATTTTTGTATTCGGGGTTCTGGTCATCGGACTGCGTAGTTGTGGTATGCTCCGGACCACCAGTCCATCGAGGAAAGATTTTGCTTGATGGCTGGGGAGCATCCCCCGGTAGAGTGGACCCGTTGGACTGGAATTTCTTCATCCGAGAAGACTTCAAGAGGAAGGCGTGAAGGCCCAGGAATCAAGAGGAAGGGCGAGGAACTGTCGGGACCTCCTCGAAGAAAGAAGAGTGCTAAGAAGAATTTGAAATCGAAGAAAGAAGAATAGGAAATTGGAGCGGTTTCTAAGTTGACTTGTTAGCACTGAACCGGCGTCTTGCTCAGGGTTTTTGAGTGGTTTTCCCCTGGGACGAAGGACGAATGTCAAGACGTTAGCTGCCTGAGAGGGCCACTTAGGTAACTGTTACGCTTTTGCTTTTAACCTCCTTTCAGGCAGAGGTACTAAAGAAGAGGTTAGCATCCATGGAAGACTGACAGCCCGAGGTTAGAGACTATGACTTGATTTGGCTTATTGATCGGCCTACGTGAAGATGGTAACAAGTATGAAGATGCCTGCGGTCGGGTCGACCGCTCATTGAAGGAGGGGAGCAATGTTGCGACGGTGAGAAGTTCCCGCTCTTTCGACGCATCGACCGCTTCTTGATATATCGAAAGAGCCATCGACTGCCCCGTCTGAAGCTGTCGTCGAATCATAACGTGAAGCTATCCCTTGTTTCGAGCGGAAACACGTCACCGGATGCTTGAAGTTTCTTAGACAACCGCGCTTCTTTTGAATATCAGATTGTATCGGGAAGCCGACCTGTACGGATCTATTGCTAAACCAATTGTGTAATTGAAATATAGACAGTCTAGTTTGCTCCTGGTGTATTCATTTAATTATGGAAAGTGCGAGCTCCACTCCCCGGCGCAACAATATTATCTGTCGTACCCATCCCTCTTCTGAATCCTGTCTGGTTGGCCGGTATCATTCCCCTCCCCTCTACTTCCTCTCGCAGCCTCTCTGTCAGCACCGCCGCGTATATCTTATAGAGTGTGGGCATGAGCGTCATTTCCCCTCTATAGTCGCTCGCCTGCTTTCCGTCTCCTTTTTTCTTGATCGGTGCTATTATTCCTTCCTTCCACCCTTCCGGCCATCCCTCCCCTTTCCAGACTCTATTACACATTTCTCTGGCCCATTCCAGCACCTCTTCTCCTCCGTACTTCCATACCTCGTTTGGAATGTCGTCCCTTCCAGTCGCTTTCCCATCTTTTAGCTTTGCTATGACTTTTCTTATCTCTTCTTTACTTATTTCTGCTTCAGTTTCCTCTTCTTCACCCGATTCTCTTTTCCCTCCCATTACTGCTCTTGCCTCCGTCCCCCCTAAGAGATTCATAAAGTGCCTTTTCCATTCCTCCTCCTTAATACCTGTTTTTACTCTCCCTCTTCTTTTCCTCTCCCTGTTTATTATTCTCCAGACTTCTCCTTCCGCTCTCGCTTCTTGCGCCTCTCTTATGAATTTCACATTTTCCTCTTCCTTTTTGTCCCCGCATAGTCTATTGTAATCTCTTTTGACCCTTCTGTATTCATCCCCTTCAGTTCTCCCTTTTCTCCAATCCCTTAGTACCCCCTTACTTCTTTCTTCTTTTCCATGCACTCCACATCCCACCACCCCCTCTTCTTATGTGCTTTTAAATCTTTTCTTCCTTTCTCTAGCCCTTTTCTGAATTCTCCTAGCATTGCCTCCAGGTCCTCCTCCAAATTTCCTGCCCTCCTCTCCCTCCAGTCAATTCCGTTTTTAAACCTTTCCCTTCCCTCTTCCGACCAGTTCCCTCTCGCCGCTGGTTTTCTTTTCTCCTCTTCCTCCCTCTTCCCTTCTTTTCTCCCTTCCAGTTTCACTATTACCGGATGATGATCTGAGTCAATTCTGTCTCCAATCTCCATTCTCTTGATTCTCTCCTTCCCCCCTTCCTCCGCTAGGACGTAGTCTATCACCGTATTCCCTCTTGCTCCTGTGTACGTGAATTCTCCTTCTTCATCTCCTTTTATGTTTCCGTTTAGAATCTCCCATCCTGTCTCTCTTAAGGTCTCTAGCAAGACTTTTCCCTCTATATTCTGCTTTTTGTCCTTTGGGTTCCTTTTCCCCTCCTCTCCCTCCTCCTCCCATTCCGTTCCTCTGCCTCCTTCTTCTCCTGTTCTCGCGTTGAAATCCCCTCCTATTATTGTTACCCTTTCGTCCTCCACATCCTCCATTCTTTCTCTTATCATCTTCATCTTCTCCTCTATATCCCCGTTCACGTACACCCCCACTATCCTCCATTTCTCCTCCCCTCTCTTGAACTCAGCTGCCATCATTCCCTTCCCTCCATCTTCTTTTGTTATTTTTCCTTCTTCTCCCATCAGCGACTTCTTTACTCCCATTAGCATTCCTCCCATTGCCCTTCCTTTTTTATTTTTCCTTTCTGTTAACTGTGCTTCCCACTTGTACCCTTTTGGTAACCACTCCTCTATTTTCTCCCATCCTTTCTGTTCTAGCCACGTCTCCATTAATATTACCACTTCCCACTTCTTGATCATCTCCCAGAAGTCATCATCCTGGTTTCTAATTTCTGCACAGTTCCAGAATCCTATCTCCCACTCCTCCTTTTCTCCCCCTTCCCAGCCCCCCTCTCTTACGTTGTTCCTCTTCTTCTTCTGTTCCTTCTCTTTCTCCTTCTTTTTCTCTTTCCTCTTCTTTTTCTTCTGAGCCTTTTCTTCCTCTTCTTCTTCCCCCCTCTCACTCCCTCCCTGACATACTTTCTCTCTATCCTCACTCTCTATTCCCTCCTCTCTCTCATCCCTTATTCCCCTTCCCCCTTGTTGGATGTCCCCCTTTGGTTTCCTGCCACTCTTTTCCTCCCCAATCTTTTAGAGTATCGCTTTCCTCGTCCCACTTCCACCATTTGCCTTCGATTCTGATTCTTCCATGGTCCACCCAAACATATTTGCCTTTTTCTCTCTCCTCTCTTGCTATGCTTCTTAGCTTCCACTGTATCCTCCTCTCCCTCCATGTTAGATCCTCTTCTATTTTCTCGTCCCTTCCTTTCAAGGTCTTCTTTTTCTCCATCACGATTCTTTTATGCTCCATTGTCCTCAATCTCAACTGAACCATGTTTACTTCTTTCCCCCCATCCGTGTATCCCACCGGTTTCACTTCCTCTATCGCGTCCTATACTCCGATCTCTTTCATCAGTTCTTCCGATCTCTTCTTCAACTCTTCCCTCTTCACTTTTATCCCTTTAACTATTATGTTTTTCTTTCTTTGCTCTTTTTCTTTCCACTCCCATTTCATCTCTAGTTCTCTTAGTTTAATTTTTACTGCCTCGTTTTCGCTCTCCTCCTTTGACTTCCCTGCCCACCCTCTCTCCAGGCTTTGCATTCTCTCTTCTATTATTCTCAACTTGGTATTTTCCTTTTGCCTTTCCCCTCCCTCAAGCTCCTCCATTTTCTTTCTTAGCGCTTCTATTTTCTTATCCATGTCTTTCTTTTGTTCCAGCCATTTATCCTCCCTCCTCTTCATTTCCTCTTTTAGCTTTCCTATTTCCCCTTTTATTCCAGCTATCTCCTCCCTCACTGCTTTTCCCAATGCCCTTGTGCTTGATTCAATCCTTTCCCCCAGACCTTTTTGGCCTTCTCCTAACTTTTTTATCGTCTCCTTTAGTTCTCCGATTCCTCCTTCTTCTTCCATTTTTTCTTTTTTCTTATCCGGCGACCTCTCTATTAGGCTGCTTCCTCTAAATATCCATCCTTCCGTTTGTTGGTTGCCTCCCCCTCCCCCACTCTTCCCCTCTCCTCCTCTTCCCCTGCTTCTGTCTCCCTCTTCCTTTTCCATATGTCCTCTATGCTGGACATGTTTCCCACACTTAGACTCTTTTCCCTCTTTAGCACCTCTACGTTGGTCGGCCTGCCTCGCCTTACACCTTTGTCTACTTTTCCTCTTGCCTGTTTTCCTCTTCTCCTTCGTTTCTTCCTTTCTTTGTTGCCAGCTGTCTCCCTTTGCGTCAGTCTCTTCCTTATCCCCGGGCATTTCTTTGCTCACCGGTTTATTCCCCTGTCCCCTAGGTGTCTCTTCCTACTCTCTCCTTCCTCGCTTTATCGCGCTTTCTTGTCCTCTATCTCCTCTTAACCTCACACGAGTGGGTCCTCTTTCTATCACTCTTCTTCCCGCTCTTACTGTTTTCTCTTTTTTCTGTACTACTACACTTTCTCCCCTTTTTCCACTCACTGTATCGGTTATCCTCGTTCTTCGCTTGGTCACTTTTCCTCCTTTTTCACACTTTGCTCACTCCACTTATCACGACACAGGTCCGCTCGCAACCGTTGCCCGTAAGGGAGTCCTATTCCTATTAAATGTATATCACATTATATCTCATTTAGATATAGTAATAATGACAATGTTATTAAATGTATATTACACATCTGATGTAGATATCGGAACAATTATATTGTTATTAATTGTATATTACATTATATCTCATGGAGATATAGTAATAATGACATTGTTATTAAATGTATATGACATATCTAATGTAGATATAGTAGCAGTTATATTGTGATTAAATGTCTGTTGCATTATGTCTCATGTACATAGAGTAATAATGACATTTTATTAAGTGTACATTACATATCTAATGTAGATATGCTAATATTGATATTCTTATGAAATGTATATTACATTATATCTCATGTAGATATAGTAATAATAACATTGTGATTAAATGTATATTGTATTATATCTCATGTAGGTATAGTAATAATGACATGGTTATAAAAGGTGTATTACATTATCTGATGTAGATATAGTAACAATTACATTGTTATTAAATGTATACTACGTATGCGATGTAAATATAGTAATAATGACATGGTTGTTAAATGTATATTATATATCTGGTGTAGATATAGTAACAATTATATTGTTATTAAATGCATAATACGATATATCCCTTGTCAATATAGAAACAGTGACATTGTTATTAAATGTATATCACATACCTGATGTAGATATAGTAACAATTATATTGCTATCAAATGTATATTACAATATATGTCATGTAGATATAGTAACAATTATAATATTATTAAATGTATATTACACTATATCTCATGTAGATATACTAATACTGACATTGTTATTAAATGTATATTGCATATCTGATGTAGATATAGTGACAATTACATTGTTATTAAATGAATACTACGTATGCGATGTAGATGTGGTAATAATGACATGGTTATTAAATGTATATTACATATCTGATGTAGATATAGTAGCAGTTATATTGTTATTAAATGTATGTTGCATTATACCTTATGTACATATAGTAATAATGACACTTTTATTAAATGTACATTACATAGCTAATGTAGATATGCCAATAATGATATTCTTATGAAATGTATATTACATTATATCTCATGTAGCTATAGTAACAATGACATTGTTATAATATGTATATCACATATCTAATGTAGATATGCCAATAATGATATTCCTATTAAATGTATATTACATTAAATGTCATGTAGATATAGTAATAATGACATGGTTATTAAATGTATATTGCATTATATCTCATGTAGACGTAGTAATAATGACATTGGTATTAAATGTATATTACCTATCTCATGTACATATAGTAACAATCATATTGTTATTAAATGTGTATTACATTACATCTCATGTAGATATAGTAACAATGACATTGTTATAAAATGTATATTACATCACATCTCATGTGGACATAGTAATAATGACATGGTTATTAAATGTATATTACATATCTGATGTAGATATAGTAGCAGTTATATTGTTATTAAATGTATGTTGCATTATACCTTATGTACATATAGTAATAATGACACTTTTATTAAATGTACATTACATAGCTAATGTAGATATGCCAATAATGATATTCTTATGAAATGTATATTACATTATATCTCATGTAGCTATAGTAACAATGACATTGTTATAATATGTATATCACATATCTAATGTAGATATGCCAATAATGATATTCCTATTAAATGTATATTACATTAAATGTCATGTAGATATAGTAATAATGACATGGTTATTAAATGTATATTGCATTATATCTCATGTAGACGTAGTAATAATGACATTGGTATTAAATGTATATTACCTATCTCATGTACATATAGTAACAATCATATTGTTATTAAATGTGTATTACATTACATCTCATGTAGATATAGTAACAATGACATTGTTATAAAATGTATATTACATCACATCTCATGTGGACATAGTAATAATGACATTGTTATTAGATGTATATTACCTATCTCATGTAGATATAGTAATAATGACAATGTTATTAAATGTATATTATGTATCTGATGTAGATATAGTAGCAGTTATATTGTTATTAAATGTATTGTTACGTTGCGCGTGCGACGGCGCAACGTAAAAGGATAGAAAAAGAAAAAGAGAGAGTGCTGTTTCAATTAGATGTTTGAAAGGCAATTCCCTATTTCTTCTACCCTATTCTGAGCGCGATGGTAGGTATCGCTGCCACCAGTCTTGAGCGGGTTAACGCTCTCGACAAATTAAAAGACGAAAGACAAATTTATTAAGATGTTAGAATTTAGAATTTAATTTTTTAATCTTTCATTTGGGTTCGTTCAACGCTTTAGGTCCCGTACGGGTCCCTCCTTGAATCTGTATATGATGGTAGGCGTATATAACTGAAAAGTGTGTGGTGTGTTTGAAATAAATTTTGAAACTGTTTAACTGGTGAAACTGGTTTAATTATGAATAAGAATCAAGAAATTAACAAAGTATGAAATGCCAAAAATCGAGATGTAATTAATTTTAAAACTCGTTATTGAAAATACCAGTTCATGCGTATTGGTTAACAAGGGTAAAGATGATTAGTATAAAGTAACAAAATATAATGATATGCAAACGCTCTGAGATCACACTTGAAGGTTTACGATTTATAACGGCCGCGGGAAATGATTGTTGCTATCTCGTTTTCCTTTGGATTAATTCGAAATTGGCGTATTTCCGCCGTGAGGGTACACCCCAGCCGGAGATACTCTCGGCACCCTCGAAAGGGCTGGACTAAGGTGTCCCTTTTATATGATAGAAAATAGATTATGGAAAACGAAACCACAACACAATTATAGTCGAAAAATGATACCTCGTATGGTGGAACGATCTGACCGGAGAAATTCTCGGAACCCCGAAGGGTTGGATCAGATCGCCCGTTTTGCCAATTGTTAGACGTCGTGTTCAAAATGGTAATAGGATCGACTTACCGAAACGCTGTATAATTAATACAAGATAATAAATTCGCTTGTAGTTCGTTTTGAGTTCGCTTGATGATCTGGAACACCAAAGAACGGTAAGATTTGCGATCACTGCACTTGTCGCGGCGGAAAACGGATTATTCGGACGAGTACGTCGACGAGAGACAAACGAATACGAACGGAAAAGAATATATATATATTTAATTACCCGAGGTGAAGTTAATACGAAATTCTACGCGAGCAAACGATTTAAAACGAGAAAGAAAAGATAGAGATTTAGGTAGAAGAAGGTTTAACGTGCGCGTCTATGAGTCCTTATTCAGAATTCCGATTATTTTAACTTGCACGGCACTCTACCTCGCTACGCGGAGGACTTTACCGCAGAGAAAATATCGCGAAACATCCGAATAACTTTGTCTCTCGGACACACGGGCTCCCGATCACGTACCTCGACGATTGATCGATCAAGAGTGTCGAATTTTGCGCGAGATCGATGGGCGAAGGGCCCGTCGCGCGATCATCGTCCTTGGAGGGGACGGATTGACGAATCGTGGCACGTGCTCGGTAGTGTCGCGTGCCCGGTGATTGGCTAAGACGCGCGAGCTAGACGAAGATCCTTCATCCCCTTTTTTTGGTGTTCCTTTTCTTTCTACTTCGTCGCCATGATAGTTTCAACGGTTTTCTAGAAACTACGCAGTATTTCCTTTATGTGTATAACTTCTAAATACGGCTATTGATTTACTTGATTATCAAAATGATGAACTATTATTATTAAATGAATACTATTGATTTGATTGGAATACAAAACGAGTTTGAAATTGAGATATATAAGTTAACAGATGAAGCCGTCATCCGTATATTTCCCTTAACAGGATCAGAATTATTTACTTTCCAGATTAATAACAAAGATCTTTTAGCGTAAAAGCGGACGATGCATTTACGATAATCGCAATGCCGATTATGCATTCATTTACAATCTTTCGCATAATTATTTCGGTGGAATCGACATTTCGTTAGCGATGAATTTAGACATTTCTACGAGAACGTTCCCTTGTTCAAATTTGCCGTTGTCGCAAGGCAGTTCTTAGAATTTCGGATACAATAGTGTTTATTGCTTTGTAACGTCCCGAAATTATTCACGAGCACGCTACTGCGCCGACGCGTAGGGAGAGCGGTTCCCTAAGAGAAGGCGACTCGTATTCTTTATATATATATATTATATATATTAAAAGGAAGGGTTATAGGTCCGGGTGGCACGCGGTAAAGGAGTAAAATCCAACGTTGATTCCTTTCTCAAATAATAAGTATGTGTGTTTATTCAAGAAATTATGGGTTGTTCGTTTATAATATAAAAATAAAGGGTAAGTATTATAAAAAGATAATATTGAATGTAATTAAATATCGTGATTAAATATTGAATTTAAATAATGAATTGAAGTAATTAAATATTGAATTTAAATAATGTAATTAAATAACAAAAGTTGCGCCCTGTATTTGAAATACAAAAAGAAAATAATAGTATTAGTAATGTACAATGAGTACGCCCTGGATTGAAAAATACAAAGAAACTAACAATCGTGTTTGTGCTAAAATTGGGATACAATAAAAGAAAATTAGATTATTAATTACAAAAATAATTCAATCTAAAATAAAAATACAGAGGAAAATAAATTGATTAGTAAATGCGGTTCTAGATACGATTATTAAACTTGAATTTATAATTTAATATAATTTAATATAATATAAATGATTTGAATGATTTGTCGGGAAATTGGCCAAGATCCGTTCTGACGCTGTAGGAGTTGGCTCGTTCGGCCGCAGTTCGGTTTCTGGGCAACTTAGCCGTCAGTGAACAGGCCGCATCCAAGGAGCTTCTGCTTTAGCTCGCTCGTTAAGCTTGGTAGCGAACTCTGCAAAACGGTATCGTCGCTCTAGAGCCAGTGTACTGATAGGCCGCATCCAAGGAGCTTCGGCTTTCGCTCGCTCGTTAAGCTTGGGTGTGAACCAGACACGTAGGAGAACCGCTGCGAACCGATAGTTGAGCGCCCCGGGTCTGACGCGGAACCTTTGCCGCTTTGCCGACAAAAGAGTCTAAGATTACTGAATTCTATATAAATCGTATCATAGACCCGTCTCAGACTACGATCAGAATCGAAGTGAAAAATCTTTGCCCGGCACGCTCGTATTTATACCGGAGAACTGCTGACGTAGCAGTTTTTTCTACCTGTGTTTTCGATACCGGAAGTGTTCGGACTTTGACCTGCGCGTACGTGACTCCGTGCGTATCGCTATCTCTGTCTACGCGCTATTGCCGTCTCTTTCTACTCTGCGCTTGTTCCTATTTCTTTCTATTCGCTATTGCTGTCTTTCTCTATTCATTTCGCGCGCTGTGTCGATCTTTTATCGACGCGGTAGAATTATCGACGTATATTTTAAAGTATATAGAATTTTTGTTAAATGTAAATATTAATAAATATAAGATTCTCTTTAGTTATTAAATATAAATATAATTATTAGGTTAAATCATAGTAGTACAAATAATAAATAAAATGAACTGTTACAAATTTGTAATAAAAACGAAAAATGAATAAATATATTAATAAATACTAATTATCAAATTTCTTCTTATTTATTCTTCTTGTTGGATGTTACAGCTTTAAACGACCCTTGATTTTCGAACGGCGGTCGAACGTTCGCGACGTTAGACTTTGTAAGGGTTCTCATTTATTTTAGTTTCATCGTTTAAATTCATATTCATCCATCCATTCCTTTCACACTATCATTCGATCAGGTAATAATGATCCTGGTTGGACCGGCTGACGCTTTGTGCAAATGAGAGGGAAAGAGTTTCCTTAACAAAGAAGTTATTACGGTTTTCCCGTTTCTACGCAGTTACCAAGGGAAATTCCCAGAATGCGAAGCACTGGATAACTGCGTAGTGTTGGTGTTATGCTAACGGCTCTCTCTCTCTCTTACGAGCTAACGCGAGTTTTTGTGCGCTACCCGATATTAAACTGTATTGTATTTCTATGGTTGGCGACGATAGTTTCAAGGAGGGTCACGTAAACTATTGTAAAGAAGGAAACAGAAATGACCTTTCCTCGTGTACCTCGCATGAGAAATTCTCGGAACCCAAGGGCTTGACGAGATACACGATTCCAGGGTAGAGTAGAATAAAGAAGGGAAAACAATAGGAGAAGTCAAAAATAGAAAAGAATTAAACTCAAACTCTTCCTTGTACACCCCTGCATGAGAAATCCTCGGAACCTCGAAAGGCTTGACAAGTATGTACAAGGTAGAGGAGGAATGAAAAGATTGGCGGAAAAGTGAAACACCCACCTCACGATCCTTACATGAGAAATCCTCGGAACCTCGAAAGGCTTGATAAGGGACGCAAGGCGGATAAACTTCAAAATTTTCCGCCGGGGCGTAACAGTATATTACATCATATCTCATGCGGATATATGATAATGACACTGTTATTAAATGTGTATTACATTATATCTCATGTAGATATAGTAACAATGACATTGTTATTAAATGTATATTACGTATCTCATGTAGATATAATAATAAAGACAATGATATTAAATGTATATTATGTATCTGATGTAGATATAGTAGCAGTTATACTGTTATTAACTGTATATTACATCATATCTCATGTGGATATATGATAATGACGTTGTTATTAAATGTATACTACATATCTAGTGTCGATATGCCAACAATGGTATTCTTATTAAATCTATACTTTGTATCTGATGCAGATATAATAACAATTATATGGTTATTAAATGTATATTACATTTTATCTTAAGTAGATATAGTAATAATGATATTGTAATAAAATGTATATTACATATCTGATGTAGATATAGCAATAATGACACTTTTATTAAATGTATATTACATTATATCTCGTGTGCGTACACATGTTTTGTATTCAGCCAACACGGTCGGATCATATTACACGGTTTCCTCGTCGACCTGCTCGGTTCGCCTAGGGGCATCCCCCCAAGTGGAGGGGATAGTGATGGTGCACTTATCCAAGCATTCTTTCGTTGCATTTATCCAGGTTTTACTGTCCTTGGCCGGAGCTGCAATTTTTATGTTAGAATATACGGACGATAAGAGTTTGTCCGCATGTTCCGGTGTTACGTCGACGGGACGCATTCCAATCGTACGATGCCTTCTATTATTATAATTTGAGACCAGCGTCGGTAAGACGGTTGTCTACGCGTAGCTTCCATTAAGCGTGAACTTTTCCACATTTCGTTTTTCAACGTCCTATTCCAACGTTCTATTATCGATGCTTTTGTTACATCCCTAGGTATAACCCATTTTCGTCTTTCGCCAGTCCAATGAGGTCTTGCTCTGGAATCCGCGAAACATCAGCGTGTTTTCGCTTAGCGACGGCCGCGATACGAAATCAGGGAACTCGCGGAATGTGATGGCGAAAACCCTTTGCTTGCAGGTTTTCGCAAGCAAAGAGCGTGATCTACTCCCCTTTTGGGAGTATAAGTTATCGGTACAACGCAAGTACGCCAGTTCCGTGATAGTGTAAAGCAGAGACGAAGTTCTGCTCGTCCGTGACCCGCGTTTTGGCTACCTCGAAACCAGGAAGATCATTAACGACGTGCTCGGCCTACGGTTCAACACGAGTGTATCCCCGAGGTCTGAGGATCCAGGCCCGTGAGGATAGGACAAGTTCCAGGAGTGCACCCGTGTGCTGTGCAGGACAACCACCAACCGCTTGCATCTTCCAAGGTCGAGTTGTAGCCCACGCGCCGTGAGTCTAGCGTTTTGGCGAATCCGCGAGTTAAGCGTAAAGTGAGACTTCGAGTGTGAGTGACCGACGCGTGCAGGAAAGCGTTTGTTGACGACACCCGAAGACAACGAAGGGTATGTAACAGATAGCAATTAAAATATACACACACAATCGAACAACCACAATCGCGTATCAAGATCATTCGACTCCCATCCTATCTCCCTCAACCTTTGAAAGGTAGGGCAAGGTGCGCCTTAGCGCTTAAAGCGGCAGAACCCGTAGATCATATTTAGCATATAATAAACGCCCCGTAAAACGGGACGTAACACTTTCATTACACTGTGCGTAGAATAATGATTTATATCGTATCCTTTCATAAGATTTCGGAATTCTGTATTATAAAATTCCTTTCCCTTATCCGTTTGAAGATTTTTCGGTTTACTTCCATCATTCAAAACGTTTAAAAATGCATCCGTAATGTTTTTTTCCATTTTCCGTTTTCACTGCTACGGCCCAAGCGTATTTAGATAAGACATCGATGACGGTGAGTATGTGATTGTGGCCATTGTTGATTTGCGCATACTGTCGCATCTCTACGAGATCCGCTTGCCAGAGATCATCGTAACCCCGTACAATGACTCGTCTACGTCTAAAGTTACGTCTCGCTGGCTCGTGCAACTCGTTGACCAGCTGTATCTTCTCGTCCGTGATATGATTGCTCTTCACCTTCTTCATGTTTGTAAACTAACATCATGCTTTACGAACGCATCAATTTATAATCAACCCAGCTTCTCGAAGTTCTTCGATTATAGAAACGATCTCGTTGTCATGCCCCGTATGTCCTGCGGATTTCGAGGATACGAGAAGACGTAATCTATCGACGAGCTCGTTTGGGTCATTCCAGTGCACGTAGTCCACCGCGTTATCGTTAACCGCCATATCGAACGGTATCAGATTACCTCCACGCCGCTCGCTCTTCAGCAATTTTGCAATGATATATTTATACTTGTAACCCTTGTTACTTTTCACAAGCCCTGACGAGATATGGCTGCGTCTATGAGCGTTCGACGACTTTAATATTTCCGCGTATTTGTGTAAATCAGCATCGTTGAACAAGGTGTCATCAGGCATTCTCATGAATAGTAATTCGTACAAACCAGTTGTTCCTCTGTACTTCACCCCATTAATAATCACATCGTCGTTTTTGTTTACGTCGAAAACTGAACTTCAAAGCATTAATTTGTTGCGTTGTACGTATACTCCATACACGTCATCTATCTTCTTCTCGCGATCGGTAAAGAGTAATTGAATGTATTTAGCTGCCAACGGCCCCAAATTTTCCGTGAAATGGCTACGTATGTTTCCGCTAGGCTTGTTCAAAATTCGCTGCATAGAAACATTAAGATTCTCGTCGCTGTCGCCGTACGTTTCAACGGCATGTATCGATTCTTCACGATGAAAATTGGGACGATCTTTCGTCACATCCACCGTCTGTTCACTCGAAGATGTACCAGGTTCGGAATAAATGCGTGCTTTTGCAGTTTGTGCGCTTTGAGGGTTAAGAAAAGGAGTTGACGTCAATTTTTGCGGTTCTTTAATATTCAAAGTTGGGAATGTCGACTCGGATTTTATATCGATCGTGTCTGAATGTGGCGATACCGCTGACATATTCTCGATAATTCGTTCCAGCGGTTCTACCACGGGTCTCAATCGTTTTTCGATGACTCTTCGTCGATGCTCTCCGATTTGAGAGCTCTGCGTATTTTGCGTATAGCATCGCTTGTTTTAGCTATAGCATTCGCAACTTTACACGATTCTTTAATATTACTATTATCCATTGCAAAGAGAAGACGTCTACTCGCTAAAATTCTATCGATGGACTAAATGTTTCAGAAAACGGCAAATTCGTTAAATCCTTTTCTGTAACGGCCACGCTCCATCGAGCTGTCCTTGTTGATTATTACGAAACCATATTTTTGTTCCCAACACTGTGCGCACAATTTACAAAAGTTTTCGTACGACATGTCTGTATTTACATGATCATTATAAATGTGGTGTAGATTCGTGCCATCTTGTTTGAACACGATCAAAAGGTTGGTATTGTCGCGAATTAGGTGTTTCGGTATTCTCGCTTAAGTCTGACAGAGATAAAAACAGTCCACGCGCGAGTGCCTACCCATAGAGAAATATTCTCTTATCACGTCTTGCTTGTCGCACGCAACGTCATCGAATATAAACACCGAATCGGGCAGCGCCTCGTTCGGTGACACGACTTCGGCGTTATTTGAAAATGAAAAGTATCCGATTTCAGGAACATTTGTCAAAATTCGTTCAAGATATTTGTACTTTGGTTGTTGCAATGATTTTGAGTATACATATACGTTATTGAATCTTACACTGTTCGGGCTCTCGATCAGACTGATTACGACGTTCGTTTTACCGCAGTTCGATGAACCGCAAATTATACCACGTATCGTATTCGGCAAGAGGGGCCCGTGTCGTCGTCGGCGATCGTCCATGCGTGTTGTCTTCTCGTCTAAATCGAGAATAAGGATAGACAGGGGCTGCTTTGCGAAACGCATATCGTCTATATAATAACCATATATTTAATGATTCAGCCTGTTTATAGGTTGCGGAAAAGCTGCTTATCCGCGTCGCGAACGCGCTTTAACCGCGGCCGCAGAAGAGCTTTAACCGCGATTAGCCCTTTTTCTCCGCAGCGATAACGCGCTTTAACCAGCGATTTCAAGCATCTTTGATCTTGTCGTTGTCAACGATACTCCATTTTTTATCATAGTTGTTATTCCAACGTTTTTACAACGATCGATCGCCACGCCGTTTAATTCATATCGAATTTCATCAAACATAAATGCTGTGCAATTCATTTCTAGTCCAACTGAAGTTCCTGCAACATTGTCATCGCTGAGAACGAGTTTTCCTTCGACGTAAAGGTAACTCTCACTAGGAAACATGTACAAATCTTGTTGTTGAATGGGAATTCGTATTTCGTCATTATTTCCGAACGTTGTGTTGGCGTATGGGCTGTAACGATTCTTTTAGCAACTCGTTCAACGGGGTGCTGGATAATGCATTCGGCGGATTGTTGATCGGTTGAGTTTTAGCATTTATGTACAACAGCATTATGTCTAGTAATGTTTGGCATAAGTGCTGCTAGCTCTCTTGAAAGGCTATTAAATATACGGATATTTAACATATATTAAACGGTCGCGTCGTCGGAGCGTTCGACGATGTGCTCTTGCGATGTGTCCGATTTGGATATATTCCCTCTACTGAATGATTGTATAATTGTTATCGTTTTTTACATCATTATCCTTACTGCAGCTGTTGCATCTGTCGTAAAATGTTCAGCATGCCGCTGGGCCCTTCAGCGGGTCGTTCGCGGGCCGTTCGAGCCGTTCGAGCTGTTCAACAGGCCATTGATTATTATGTTTATATTCATGTTATTTTCTACACCGCCTAATATGAAGCCTCACTGTCATTTCTTCTGCACGGAAATTTATCAGATTATCGTTTTGATCGGCAATGCGTATACTAAGGTGATCAATGGCTCTCACGATAACTAGAAGATAAATGACGTTCGTAGGACTTTCCGAAATTTTATATCCTGGTGGCACGCGCGGTGAAAACTCATGAATGGTATGAACACATTGACCGCAGCTATACGCGCCAGTCGTAATATTACATTCGATCCTCAGCACATTTACTTTCATAATATTTACGGGTATATCCAACTCGTACCATTATCCTGGCTGTAATATGCGATATGTAGAAAACCCGAGAAGCGATCCTATATTATTTGGTTTGGTAAAATCGATTGTATAATCACTATATATTTCACTTTTCAAAGTGCTGTTGTTTGCACGAAATAAAATGATTTTTGTATTGTCCATTATTTTCTCTTGCAAGTATTTATTTAGCGCTTCGAGTTCGTACGAACCATCCGGTATCGTGATCTTACCATCGGCATCAAAGTAAAATTTGTTGTTGTAAAGTTAACGTTCGGTATTGTGTTGAAAGCTTGAAAATCAACGAGTCCGAGTTCGTAATTATCATTTTTCAAGTCTGTAGGTGGAAAGTAATCAGTGGTAAGCACAGAATTTTTTCCGCTTAACGGAAACGTCATCGACATCTTTGCAACTGTGAAAACTATGCGCATCGAAACTATTGTATACATTTCTAGCTAAAAAGTGCAAGCAGAGTTGTCCGCATACACTCGTATCGAATTTTTGATATTGCGTGTGATTGTGTAAGATCGTTACATGGTTTCCGAAGTAGTTTATTAACTCTGTCGGTGGTCTCAGATTTCCAAAAGAATCGAAATATTGAACACGATTACCCCGCTTTACGTAAGCTACCCAGTGTGTACCAGGACCTTTCGATTTATCTAAATTCACGATACCACATTCGTTTAAGAACGATTTAGATGGTAAATTTGTACGCATGAAAACACCTCGAAAATATGGAAAGTTCAACTTTCGTGCAAAGTTATATAAGTGTACATTTGTCATTGCGCCCTGTGGAAGCGTTACAACTTGCCGAAGCGCTTCTTTTTTTTTCTTTAATTCCTGTTCCCCGTTTATATGGTGCAAGATAAAGTCCATGTCCTTCCATAACACGATTGTGCCGTTTCACTTCCTCTAATGTTTTCCGTGCTGCAGATGCATCGTTGACTGCCTTGACGATACTTGCTGCACCGCCAGCCACCGTACCCAAAGCTGAAAGGCCCGCAGAAATAGGTACAAGTGCTGGAAGAAATCCCTCACGTTTTATAACTGGAAGTTTGCGCGACTTCGTCTTCTTCTTCTTGTTACTTTTCCGGGGTGCCATTACTTTCTTCTTTGGCTAACTCTTTGGCTAACAATATTCCAGCAACGCGCGCAGACAAAAGTATTTTCCAATCCGGTACGAATTCTTTTTATGCTAATTCGAAGATCAAATGTGCATATGCACATCGTACGACTATCGTATATGAAGTGAAATTTTTTCGTGGGATGTTTGGGTTTATATAGGTACAGAGAGAAGTTGCAAATGATGCAATACATTATGATTTATTAAAGTATAATTTGTAACATAATTTGTAACATAATCCTTTTTTCTCTGTTAAGATGTTGCAGATGCAGCTGTTATTATTGCATGAATACCTAAAGCTACTAATTCGCAATCGATAATTGAATTTGGATCATAAATATCAGTTTCTTTGATATGCTGCACAACCTCTGCAAGCACTTTTACATCTCCGTATTCCCGAACTAATGCAACAAACTCTTTAAATTTTTGTTCCACCGAATACAGTTTATCATATAATGCATTATGCATTTCAATTATACAATCATTTAAAATTACCATTTTCTCAAACGTTTTTCTCATCATGCACATACATATATCTTTGCTAATCAATTTAATTACTTTTTCGCCATATAGCACTCCAAATTTAACATTTATATCATTAAAGTTAATATTGTCGCGTGTATCTTTTGAATCGTCAAAGAAGCTGCATACGTTGCTAAGGCTGCGGCTACAATCAGCGACCATGTGACTATGTTCAGCTCGAGGCGGTTGTTTCGGCTGTCTGATAATACGAGTTGCGGGTAGAAATTGTCGCCAAGTATATTTATGCCGATTTCCAAATGCTTTGTACAGGAATCCGTCAATGGATATTTTCGGCCCAAAATTCGACTTGATAATTGTGGTGCGATTCTAGAACAAATAAATACCGTTTAAGTATGTTATTAGAACAAATAAATACCGACAGCGTTAAATAAAATGTGTTTTGAACACTTACTTCACGTCATCCTGATGTTTTGTCATTTTTTTGCGTGCCTCTTCTTCTTGAGTAGAACTTGCGGGGCGTTTCCTTTGGCAAAAAAACTCTTTGAAACTTTGAGAATACATATTTCACTTTTCACAATACAATCTCGCAAAACGATGCACTTGCGGTGATGGTCACTTTGGTTTTGCGTGTGCTTCAAACTTTAGCAAACCCCCTACCTTCTATAGTCACGAATTGCAGCGTCAGATTTGCTGCGTCAACAAAAAACCTCATTTCCAAGACGTAGAAAATATCATTTCCAAGACGTAAAAAAAGTGTGCAGGGTTTTATGTCGTAAATAGTTCAAGGTCATGGGGGGTGAGGGTAGGGTGTCACATTTCTGCTAACGGCGTCATTTCCAAGAAAAAATCATTTCCAAGACGTAGAAAAATAGTGGTCTTCCGATAAGAACAAACAGTTCAAGGTCATGGAGGGTGGGGGTAGGGTGTCATATTTCTGATGACGGTGGTGTCAAATTTCAGTTCAAGGTCATGGGGTGGGTTGTGTCTAAGGGGGGTAGTTATGGTATGAACGTGGGTAGGGGGAGGGGTAGAGGTTGTCGGGGTGGTATAATATTTCTACTGACGGTGGTGTCAAATTTCAGTTCAAGGTCATGGGGTGGGGGTTGTCGGGGGTGGTATCATATTTCTGCTGACGGTGTCAAATTACTGCTGAGTCAGCAAAAAAAATGTTAACGCCAGTGATTTAGAATCTGCATATAATAACTACTAACGTAATGCTTCATTTATATCTTCAGGCGTTTAAGCTGCAAGGAATGTACCGATTGCGATGAAACCTTTCATATTTAGTAGGATATACAGGGTGTTACGCGGCTATCTCGACACTCGAAGATTGCTAAGGTAATTCTAAACAACTTTATCCTTTGCTAAAATGTTGGTTAAGGCTTGGTTTTCGAGGTAATAACAAAAAACACCGACCAATCCGAGCGCGTACAGCTCGCAGTCCCAGGGACTGCAGTGTCGCGTACGAAAACCGGGCCTGACATAGGTCGCGAACGAACGGCTTGGCACTCCGTTGGCATAGCGAAATAAAGAAACTGAACTCGTAGAACATTTTTAGTCATTGTTTAGAATAAATACGGAACCTAATCTCTTGTCGCTTGTCATAATGTAAAATAGGAAATTCTAAGGATTCTAAACAACAAATAAAAATGTTTGAAGTGGAATAATTAATAAACATTTGAATTGGAGGCTACGTTAGTGACGAAAAATTTGAAACAATTTAAATGAAACTTTCGCATTCGTTCCTAAATTAACCTGCTACGCTGAAAGCAAATAATTCCCACTAGGTGAATGCGTCGATTCTGAACATTCGACGAAGAAACACCTCGCCTATTATTCATACCAAAGTGCAATAAATGAGGGGAGTTCACTGGCCCGATCATGAAAACAGCTGTTCTGCCGAACGTGTTTCCTGGTTTTCCAGTGACAATTATTTGCTTTCAGCGTAGCAAGTTAATTTAGGAATGAATGCAAAAGTTTCATTTAAATTATTTTCAAATTTTTCATCATTAACGTAACCTCTGTTGCGCGCAGAGAATAAATTTTTTCTCTGGGCAAAATACCGGTAATTTTAGTAAGAAACACTTTTAATGTACGTAATATAATTTAATAAACAAAAAGGGTGTGTTTAGTCTCTTTACACTACGTGGCCTTTAATTAGTAAAGGCAAAACTGGTTTATACAAATGTACTTTCAGTTGAAGTACGTTGAGCGAATTAGTCGCGTGTTCTGAATCTTTTGGAATAATAACTTGTTTTCGTCGTAAAGAGCGAAAGAGTAGGCCGATCATCGCCGCGACGCGGTTTTTATAAACGTTAGCGCGACGACAACACCGAAGGGTTTTCGGCGTTTGGCATAACTTTGCCTAATTTAAATTGACGCGCGCTTAATCCCGAACAACCTCCAGTTCAAACGTTTATTAATTATTCCATTTCAATAATTTTTATTTTTTGTTTAGAATGCTTGGAATTTCCTTTTTTACATTATGACAGGCAACAAGAGATTAGGTTCCGTATTCACTTTAAACGACTAAAAATGTTCTACCAGTTTAGTTTTTTTATTGTGCTATGCCAACGGGGTGCCGAGCCGTTCGTTCGCGACCTACGTCAGGCCCGGTTTTCGTATCAGATATTGCAGTCCCTGAGCCCGCGTGCTGTACGTGCTCAGAGTGCTCGGTGTTGTTTGTTAATAACTCGAAAGCGAACCAACATTTTGGCAAAGGAAATAGTTGTTTAGAATCATCTTAGCAATCATTCCTCTTCGGCTGTCGAGGTAGTGGCGTGACACCCTGTATATCCGCGATGATCCCACTCGCAAAAATTTATGAAATTTCTTGTTTATTAACCATTTAAATTCGGTCAATTTTTTTCGGTTTATGGTTATTAGCTGAGCAACAGAAACCCAAAATCACCTAACACTATCCTACAAATACTAAAAAGTGTTCCACTAAAAAGTGTAAAATAATTTCTATTTCATTTATACCAATTGCGACGACAGCCGCGGATCGGCATCGCGCATCGCGGGCCCCCACCGCGGCGGCCTCCCCACTCCCGCGAGCAAGGCTATAAGTAGGATCGATCGACGCGTGGATCGCACCGCGGTCGGAATAGATTCGAGAAATAACGAGTCGGTGTAAAGTTGCAAAATAGAAATATTTATTCAAAATAATAGGAATGAATTAATCTTAGGCTGGTGGGAGTGGGCCGCCGCACAGCGGGACAAAACGGCTTTCGGCGATCAAAAGTCGATTTTCGCGAATTCGAAAATTGAAAAACTAATTACATACATCGATAGAGAATAAACTGTAGTTTAACGTAGTGTAATCCGTTTTTTCATATTTCCTTCTGTTTTGCCGTGGTTCGCACTCAAAGTCAGTAGAAATTCGTCAAGACGAAACGTTGATAATATTACCCATAACTTCAATGTACGATTCTAATAAATTCTACTCGGAAAGATAAAATTCAAATGAATTACAAAGTTTACTAGATTAGTATAGATTCTATTCAGTGCATAAAATAAGTTAAAATGTTAACAACTTTTTAAATAATAGGATCTGATTGAAACGAAATACATTTAACTAAAATCTCAACTTTGCGTTTGATTTTAAAAAAATGTACACACTTGTGCAGGGCGTGATTATTACTGTAGTAAAGAGTGAACTTTCCTCTATCAGAATCAGAAAAAAACGGCTGCCCCAACCTGCCACTGCTCAAAAAAATGGCGATTGAAATAAGTTACACCAATCTTGGCCGCAGCGCACGATGATGGATAAGCAGTACCAGATACGATTATTATCCAGTTAACTGCATTCGACATGTATATTCGTTATCCAAAACTTTATTTCGGTTCAATAAAAGTGTTCAATGTAACATCTTTTTATTAAATAATAGGATCTGATTGAAACGAAATACATTTAACTAAAATCTCAACTTTGCGTTT
Organism: Osmia bicornis bicornis; assembly: GCF_907164935.1. Taxonomy (NCBI): domain Eukaryota; kingdom Metazoa; phylum Arthropoda; class Insecta; order Hymenoptera; family Megachilidae; genus Osmia; species Osmia bicornis. The sequence goes on from NC_060218.1 coordinate 12,208,838, forward strand.
GATTTTTAAAAAATGTGCACACTTGTGCAGGGTGTAATTATTACTATAGTAAAGAATGAACCTTCCTCTATCAAAATCAGAAAAAATCAATTGCCCTAACTTGCCCCTGTTCAAAAAAATGGCGATTGAATCAAATTATATCCATCTTGGCCGCTGCGCACGATGATGGAAAAGCAGTACCAGATACGATTATTATCCAGTTAACTGCATTCGACGTGTATATTCGTCATCCAAAACTTTATTTCGGCCTTGCAATATGCCATAATAAATTTTCATAATTGTCGAAACTATTTTCACGAATGATTTGGTATAGATCATAATAAATATAAATAAATATATTATAATAACACAAGTCTTGTCATTTTTTAATTACTAAATCCGTTTTTATTATAGTTATTAACAGTTTTGAGTCAAATTTTTGTTAAATGACATAAAATATGTCTAACAAGTGAAGGATATTGAACGCGTTACACTTTATACGTGAATATTTTGACACCCTGTAGTTGAATATGATTTATATTGGTACAACTTAAGTACCATAACATGGGCAAAATCTTCTCAAAATTTCATTACAATATTTCCAATAGAACCGAAGTTATAGATTTTTGATCGCCAAAAGCCGTTTTGTGCCACTATGCGCTGGTCTTTTATTCAAAAGTCGCGCTGCGGTGTTTCGCGCCGCGGTGGAGTTGCTGCCCGCTCGCCTACGTGGCTGTCTTCTCGTACACCGTGGTCAAACCTAGCAGTGAACGAGGCGACGACCAATCCTGGCTCGCCCTGGGTCAAGCCTCGGAACGGGACGGAATCGATTGCCATAGGCCGGATGCGGTGCCGTGTAAGCTAGCGTTCGGAACCCCGCGGACAAACCGGCGGATGTTACGGACGCGCACTAGTTTAGTCATCCTGGGTCAAACCTCGGGGCTGACGAAGCTAGGCGCCTACGGCTGCTGGACCGGTTGGGAGCTGTCAGCTCGTGATGTACGTCACGGCCCGACTGCCGGTGAACTCGTCGCCTGGACAAACCGCGACGCCGAGTCTGCCGGTGCTCCGGTCGGACCTCCTAAGAGGTCTGCTCGGGGCCGAGGCCAGTAATGCCAGAACCGTGGGACGTGGGACAAATTTTTACCCTCTCCACGACGTCCCACGACGTCCCAGTGACTCCCCTACCGCCGTTGTTTCACCTAACACAAGCGCGTTGTCCCACGTGTCCGTGTGAGCTCTGCGGGTTTGGCAGAGTTCGGCTGCTCTCGTCATTTCAACGTTATCGGTTCGATGCTCAAGCCGCTAAAGCACGTGGCAACAGCATCGACGAATCAACAAAATAATATAATTTCGTCCATGGCAATATGGCTGAATTAAGAAACCAAGAGAATCAGTTCGAATCCCGATTTTACGGTTTCAGTTCTGATTCTTAATTCATTAACGTTTTCTTAATACATAAAAATACATTTTTAATACATTAACATTGTGACGTACATTAACTTGGGAAGCAGTTAAAAAAAGGAGTTGAACTGCTTCCTTTATTTATATATTTTTTAATATTTAAGTTTTATATATATATTGTAACGTAGTGACACCCGTGCCCCCCCCCCCCCCCCGTTACAATCGCTGCGCTTCCCCCACTCAGACACCCACCTAGCGATAACCTCTAACCCTCCCCTCACCTTACCCCTTTTTCCCTACCCACCGCTGTCGGACCGATGGAGGCGACGGACTGACACACACCGAGGACCACCCTCACCAGGCGCTTCGAGGCCGGCGACAGACCCACCCCTCCAATAATCGGAGCAACGTGGGACTCCCAAGGAATCTCCCAGACGCATGAGATGATGCGGCTCAAATTGACGCAAACGTCCACCCGGAGCCATCTGTCGCCGAGCCCGCAGACCTCAGCCCACCCGTCACAGCAGGAAGTCCATCAGCCCCATCGACCCCGATCACCGGTGTATCGAAAATCGATCATCGATCCATCCCGGGCCGGAAGAGGCCCCCTTCCTAGACCCATCCCCTCCCCAAAATGTCCCGCGACGGTCTCGTCGTCGCAGCGGCAACGACGAGCCGGTATTGAGCCCTAGGCTATCAGATAAAGCGTTATAGAGATTTTGTTGAGAGTTGTAAGAGCGATTTGAGAGTGTCGAGTAGTGAGTTTGAGTGAATCGTGTGGGTAAGCCCTTTGACTACCATTTCTCCATTGTATTGTGAGTTTGGCAACGCACCCCTTCTTGTTTTGAACCCCCTTCTCGCTTCGAACCCCTTTTTGTCAATACCCCCTTTATTTCGTAAACTACGCGTAACGTAGAGACCTCCGCGAGAACCCATCCTGACCCTGTACCTTCCCACCCCAAGCTATTTCCTCCTCGCGCACTCCCCCGCGAAAGTGTACGGACGTAAGTGCCCAAGACCCCTCCGTTGTGAATTCCCCAATACCCCTTTCTCTCTCTCCTTTTGATTTCGATTGCCACGTTACGTGGCTGGCGCCCAACGATAAATTGTATTTTGCGACAACCCCTCTGTATAGAGTGAACCCCCGAAAGGGTCACAAATTTTGGCGCCCAACGTGGGGCCACGGAATATTACGGTCAAAAAACTCTCGCGTAGTCCCCCGTTATATTTGAAAATATTCAAAATCAGCCGAGAAGGTGCCCGTTGCCGAGCCTCTTGTTGCCAGTTTTTTTTTGCTAAGTATCGCCGGTCGAACGCGGTGTGGTGTTCGGAATTTGTCTCTCAAGAGTCCCAGAGGACAAATAAACATAGCCGACCCGACACGTACGCCGTTTTCGACCGAGCCGTTACCGGTATTGATATTTGTGAATTTGAAGTACTATCTGTACCAAAAATATTATTTTCTTTTGTGTGTGCCCTCCAAATTGAAAAGTTTGTTCGCGGTTTGCCGATATCGAGGGCCCAGGCCGTGCCTTTTGCCGACCGTGGGCACTCTATCGAGCCTCTTTCGGTTCAAATCTTTTTTTCAGCTCCCCCCCCTTTCTTTCAGATAGCGATTGCAGGATACAGTATTTTGATTTTTCTATCATTATTGCATTTGATTTTGAAATTGTTGTGCCTGAATTTAAATTGTTTCCTTTCCCCTTGTACCCCCGTATTCTTTTCAGGACCCTTTAACCCCTTTTTCGCCCTTTCCATTTTGGGAACTTTCGCGAACGAACCCAGTATTTGAAATACCGCGAAAATGGAGTCCGCCGAAACCCGCGAGATGCGAAAGCACATCGGTGATTTAGAGATCGTGGAGCTAATTAGACTAATGGACCACGCGCAGTTGAATTTGCACGGTACCCCAGACGAGCTACGCGACCGCTATTTAAGGGCGGAAGTACGTCGCGTCCTTGGCCCGGAAGCCGCGCCATGGGACACGGCAAACGATAATACCAGTGACCGACTCCCATTTACCCTTTCCGCGGCGTGGGTAGCACCCTCCGCCGACGATACCCCTCCCGAAGATCCCAGTAATCCTCCACCGAGTCAAGGCAACGAACCTGCTGACGAAACCGATCCACCCGTTCAGGAAACCACCCCTGAATCTTTCCCCGAACTCCCGCACACGTCCTATGTCCCCAATCCCACCACTATGGTTTCCACTGCGACCATGACAACCACCACCACCACGGTCACTTCCGTCTCCCGTCCGACCCCCGCACAATCTAGGTTAATCAACCCTGACCAGTCACCAAATGACCCACGGCGCGAAAGGGTAACGTTCGCGCCGGATCCGGTCGAGGAAAGACCCAACTTTACCGTAAATTCCCCTCCCAACCTCCCGGATAATCCTTTCGATAACCCTCCCGTAATACCGACCCTTCCACGTCAACCCCATAACCCTTTTTCCCGCTTCTCCGACTTTTCCCACCTGTATCGCGACGACCAAGAAATCATTCCACCCTCCTTGAGTAGCACGCGCATCCCCGTACGGATCCAGGAGCCCCCAATACCCCTTTCGACCCGATGGTCCAACCCTATCCCAGCCCCACGCGGACAATACCAAAATTTCACGTACTCATTGCCGAATCCACCGGACCACCAGCCCGACCCGGCTCCTCTCCCTTACCCGTCAATTCCGCCCCATCACGTCCTGAAGTTTCCCTGTTCCATACCAACCCTTTCCACCCTTCGACCGGCGAACCCCGGGGCCCCACGCGCGGGTCAGGAAGAGACCGCGCTGCCGAACTTTTCCGCAAGTGGCGAATCTCCTTCGCGGGGGCCCCCGGGGAGGACGGAGAAGGGTTCCTAGAAACCCTAGCAGAATACGCGACCGGACACCGACTAATGGAGGAAGAAATGTTGCTGGCGATCCCCTTCGTCCTCACCGGTTCCGCGCGGGCCTGGGCCCGGGGCCAGACGAACAATTGGTCCACCTATGAGGAGTTCCTGGAGGGATTCCGCCTCCAATTCATCCCGACGAACTACCAGGACCGGTTATGGTGGGACGTAATCACGCGAACCCAGGGAGAGCGGGAGACCCTGGCGGAATATTTACGGAAACTGCAGGTGAAGTTTGCCCGCGTCGATCCCCCCGTCCTCGAGCGCGAGCGACTGGCCATCGCGAAAAGAAACCTCCACCCACGATATAAATATGTCGTTGACTTCCATCCTCCCCGATCGTTTGACGACCTCCTTAAATTAGGAGCATGGGTAGACGAGGCCCAAAGATACACCCGCGATTATCGCGAACCCCCACCAGCGGAAACGACCCTTATTTCCGAATGCGGGTATATACCCCCGCGAAGTTCCCGACCCAGACTGGCGGCGGCGGCCGAAACCGCCCCGCCATCCTCACACCACCCTAAGCCTCGTAATCTTCTTCCCAGACCCTCTACCCCTCCTAACACGCCCCCAAGAACCCGTAGAGAACCCAGGAGTGCTCCCTGGGCCACGTACTCCTCCCCCGTCACCGCCACCGCCCCGAAGACACCCTTATGCATCCCAGTACTCCAATACAGCCCGATCCTCCACCCCCGATCGCCCTGCTACACCTCCTCCTCCCCTAACGATTACCGAAATCCCTAGTCTAATGTCTCTCCCCATGACACCACCTCCTGCCGGTAGTAATGTCCCGAAATCCTCTAATGCATCGACTACCAACCGCCATACTTCATACGCCCAAGCGACTTCCGGTTCCCGATAACAACCTCACCGTTCCGCGGCCCCAACCTCCCAATCTCCCCTGCCCGGCCAGTGCTGGAATTGCGGCCAGCAGGGACACTGGTTCGGTGCTTGCCAACAAACGCGGAGAAAATTTTGCTTCCGGTGCGGAACGTTTGACGTGATCGCACCGGAATGCCCGAGATGTCTGTCGGGAAACGCACCCGGAGGTCGGCGGTAAGGGTCGACGCAACCTCCACGAAAACACCGATCCAACACCCCGGATCCCGTGTCCTACGCTCCCCACAAATTCCTCCAACCGCCCCCATTCCAACCCCAAGGAAATCACTTTTAGAAGAGCCCCGTACAGAACCCTATCCCGGCGATAACCGCATTTTCCTCCCTTTACAGCACGGTAAATACATTTTCCAAGCCCTCCTTGACACCGGCGCAACCCATTCTTATGCAGGTCCCAAAATTGCTGAATTATTTAGACCACATTTAACCCCTTCCCAAGCCTGCATGATCCTAGCCAATAATATAAAAGAGAGAATCCTCGGGGAAGTCACCGTCGCGATCCAGGTCGATGACGAAGTCCACAACCTCCCCCTCCGCGCAAGCGAGTCATTGGGGTATGAGGTAGTCCTAGGGATGGATTTTATCGCCCGATTTGGAGTGACCATAGACGGAGATCTAAGGTCGTGGCGGACCCGAACGGACCTCTTCATCCCTTTTACCCTGAATCCTATCCCCACCCTTTTCCCATGAACCCCGCGTGCGCCGGACTCTCCGAAGCAACTCCCGAGGAAATCTCGGGAATTCAAACCCTCCTGGACCATCTCATTCCACCCCCATCCTCCACTCTAGGAACCACTCCTCTCGTAACCCATTCCATTGATGTGCAAGGTCACCCTCCAATTAAACAACGTCCCCGTCGTATGGCTCACCGAGTTTTAGAAGCTGCCCAAAAAGAAGTAGATTCCATGCTCCAAGCCGGTATAATTGAACCCTCCTCTAGCGCTTGGTGCAGTCGTCCTGTCCTAATTCCCAAACCCAATGGCTCCTATCGATTTTGTATTGATTACCGTGACGTTAATAAAGTCACTAAAAAAGACGCCTATCCCCTCCTTAGCATGGACCGTATTCTTGATAGCCTCCGAATAGCCCGTTATATTTCTAAATTAGACCTCAGCCAAGCGTACTTCCAAGTCCCCCTTGATCCCTCCAGTAAAGAAATTACCGCGTTTGCAGTCCCGGGTAGAGGCCTTTTCCAATTCACCCGCATGCCCTACGGCCTCACCAACGCCCCCGCAACCTTCCAACGAATAATGGATAAATTGATTACCCCCGATTGGGAACCCCACATTTTCGCATATTTAGACGACGTGGTAATCGCGACCGACAGGTACGAGGAACATCTAGAATGGCTCACAAAAGTCCTCACCCGCTTAAAAGAAGCAAATTTAGAGATCAATCGCGAAAAAAGCGAATTTTGTTGTTCTGAGGTCCGATATCTCGGCTTTCTAATAAATAAAGACGGCATGATAGCCGATCCAGAAAAAATAGAACCCATCCTTTCCTACCCTCCTCCCACAACCCTTAAACAACTCCGACGTTTCCTGGGGATGGTAAAATGGTATTCCCGATTCCTAAAAGATGTTTCCAAAGATCAAATTCCCCTCACCCGCCTTTTACAAAAAGATGTTGCTTGGGAATGGGGTCCTGAACAAGAATCCGCCTTTGAAACCTTGAAAATTGCCCTCACCAAAACTCCCGTCTTGGCTCGTCCCGATTTTACCCTTCCCTTTTCCCTCCAAACCGACACTAGCGATACGGCTATCGGGGCAGTTCTCGTACAAACCGTGGACGGTGAAGAGCACCCGATAGCCTACGCTAGCCGTTCCCTTACCCGCGCGGAGAGAAATTACTCCGTAACCGAAAGAGAGTGTCTGGCCGTCGTGTGGGCGACCCAGAAATTCCGCCCCTACATTGAAGGTTCCGAAGTCACCGTGGTGACGGACCATAACAGCCTCCGGTGGCTTCACCACCTTAAGGACCCCACAGGACGATTAGCCCGTTGGGCCTTGACCCTTCAAGGCCAACATAGGTTTTCATAGGAAAATCGTCCACCGTAGGGGAACCCACAACGTCGTGCCAGAAGCTCTCTCCCGAATGTACGGCGACCCCATAGACGGCATAGCCGCCGTTGGTAATGACCCTGACCCGTGGTACTCCAATAAACTCCGTGATGTTAGTGATTTTCCCTCCAAATATCCCGACTGGACAATCGAAGATAACCGATTGTATTACCACCGTCCTAATTCCCTCCTAGACCCCATTGTCCCCGACCTTGACGGTTGGAAATTAGTCCTTCCCCTTTCCTCACGCCAAAAAGCCCTTTCTGATGCCCACGATCCTCCCCAATCCGGTCACCTTGGCATTGATAAAACCTATTACCGTCTGACACAGGACTTCTACTGGCCTGGAATGTTCCCGGACGTAGTCCAATTTGTCAGGCGGTGTTTTCAATGCCAACAAAGTAAAGTTTTGCAGCGGCCACTGGCGGGGCTGATGCGGGAGCGCCCGGTGGAGGCGCCCTGGACCGTCGTGGCTGCTGACATTATGGGTCCCTTCCCTCTCAGTAAATCCCAAAATAAATATCTCCTCGTTTTTCAAGACCTTTTTACAAAATATATCGAAGTAAAACCCCTCCATAAAGCTTCCGCCAAACCAATCCTTTCTGCCTTTGAGTCCCTTGTCCTCCACCGATGGGGATGCCCCAAATTCCTCCTTACAGATAACGGTACAGAATTTTGTAACAGAGACGTGATGAACAGACTGACAATGTACGGAATCAAACAGACGACAATCCCTCCCTACCACGCCCAAGCCAATCCCGTTGAAAGAGTTAATCGAACCCTTAAAACAATGATCACGACGTTTATTGGAGAAGACCACCGAAATTGGGATAGACATCTCCCCGAATTTTGTTTTGCCTATAATACCGCCGTATATTCCTCTTCCCTCGTTTCTCCCGCGTTCCTCAATTTTGGTCGAAACCCCCGTCCCATCCAAAACCTCCACCACGGAATTAAATCAGATTCCTTAATAACTCCCCGAAATCCCCAAGAATGGTCCAACCGCATTTTCCGTTTAACCCTTTTATACGATATCGTCCACAGAAATCTAGAGAAAGCCTCCTATCGTCAAGCCTCCTATTATAACCGTGGGCGTCGTGACAAGCGTTACCAAATCGATGACCTCGTCATGAGACGCCAACGAATTCTTTCCTCCGCAGCCCACAACTTTGCATCCAAACTCGCCCCAAAATTTTCAGGCCCTTATACAATTTCCAAAATCCTTTCCCCTGTAGTGTACGAATTAAAAGACTCCGTCGGAAATATCATTCCGAAAGTTCACATCAAAGACCTCAAACCCTTTAGACCTCCTCCAAATTTTGACAATTCAGTTTCCGATAACCCTTTCTCGAATCAAGATATTGATGATATTTCCCAACCAGGGCCCTCTTCACAAACCCACGACACTTCCACCCAACAAACACCACAACAGACACCCACGCTAATGTCCCCTTCCGCGCCTATCCCTACTCCAGCGCCTCGTCGAGGACGAGGGAGACCCCGAAAAATCCGAACACCCCAAAACATTCCACCGATAATAAACACACCACCCACCCCTATCCTACTCCCTCGTCGAGGGCGAGGGAGACCCAGAAAAATGCAAATACCTCCAAATAATACCCAAGTTATGATGCCCGTACCCGCTCCTACTGCACCCCCTCGTCGTGGACGAGGGAGGCCCCGAAAAGTTCAAATACTCCCAAATCCCACGCAAATCATACCCTCCCAACCAGTTCCTTCTCAACCCCCTCGTCGAGGACGAGGACGACCCCGAAAATACCCCCTAAACCCTTCAGTAAACGTAATTAGGACCGAACACCCTTCCATACCTCCCCTCATGTCCTTACATATTCCCCGGCCCAGGACACTCCTAACAAATAAAGGAAAATTTATCAAATTTGGCGCTCGACCCACGAATGAAATCTGTAGAGAATAAAGAATTTAAACAAAAATTTGGCGTGGTAACACTCAGCACGATTAAAGTACCCAGAAATGCGATAAGCCACCCACAATAATAACCCTCCACCACTCAAGTCGCCCCTAAATAAGAAGCCCCCCGCTGACACACTGACGCTCCCAACAGGTTGAGGTATGTTTGCATCACGACGAGGAGGGCGAGGTCGGGGAAGCAGGGCCCGCCGGAGGGGGCCGGCGCCGCGGCGACCGCGGCTATATAGGGGCCAACCGCCGCCCAAAACGGCAGAAGTGGCCGTGCAGACGGACTCGTCTGAGTCCGATTACGTCACGCCTCCCCCATCCCCCACTCCCCCTCCTACCCCACCCACCCCTGAACTTCCCTCGACACCCGAACCCCTAACCCCATCCCAAACCCCCCCACCCCACAGGCCCCAATTGGCAAAATTAAGAGCGGCCATCCGTCGCATCCCCATCCCTATCCCGGTTCAACACCCCATCCCTCCTCCACACCCCAACACCCCAACAGACCCCCACCTAGCTGCCCTACGGACCGCAGCGGCCCGCAGGGAAACCCAGGAGAACCCCCCACCCACTCCAACACCAGTTGTACCACCCCATCCTCAATCCCTGAAATTCCTCCACCAAACCTTGGCCCGTTACCCCCAACCCGAACCCTCATTCCCTCAGTACCCCTATCCTACACGCTCCCAACCCCCCGAAATCCCATCCCTCATGTCTCTCAGAATCCCCCCTCCACCCCTGATGTCCATTAAAATTTCTAAACCCCGCAACCTCCCTTAAACCTTCCCTCCTTTCCCCTTTTCTCTTATCTTTCTCTTCTCTCCGTTGTTCCCTCTCTCCTTGTCCCCCTTTTTCTCTCTCTCCCCCCCACCCTGGTCTTCGTGATCCTACACTCTAGAGCCCTCCCTAACCCCTTTCCACATTCCGACCCTTCGTGCTCCTTCCCGCCCCATCGGGGCCTCCCGCGAAAAACCTCCCAGAGTTCCTCTCTCGGTCCATGGATGTTCGAACGCGCGAAAACGTCCGACTAGTAGCGTATTTGGAACAGAAGTCATCATGGCAACGACGAACCCCCCCTTATTCCTTACAAAATAAATTAGACACAACAATCATCACAAATCAAAAGGCAGGTAAAATTATATAATCTTCCTCCACCCACCGTTTAGCTTCTCCCCCCTTTTCTTTCGTTTGGCCAGATACTAATTCATCTTCATTGCAGGTCCATCAATCAATAGTTAATTGTATTCCAAACGGCAACAAGAGGGTCGCTCAGACCCGCGCCCCCCCTGGATGAGAGCGTGAACCCCCGAAAGGGTCACAATATATATGTATGTATGTGATACAAAAGTGATCTCTTCAATTAGATATTACTGTTATTCTATTTATTACAATACGTAAATGCAAAGACATACGAGAAAAATTGGTTAGGATAGAATCTAAGGATATAAAGAAATTTCAATTTTTTACGGTTGGTTAGGTTTATTTTTTATTCGTTACAACTATTATCATTTTGTTCTGTGAATAATCATTAAACTGAAAGACAGAAAAGTACAGTTTGATTTTTTTGTTAATTTGTACTACGTATTTCATCAGGTTTCCGGCAACTGTTGCAGCTGGTCCACGCTTATACGATTCTGAATATTTTACCTTTCTATAATACATTTAGGAAACAAATAAAAATATAGTTTAGTAATTGTTATAATACAGTATCAACTGTTAACCTTATTAAAAACTTATCTCATTTTGCGTAATTATTCTGCATTTTCGCTTCCTTGTTTTGTAATGACGAATGACAGATCTTTTTTCAATGAAACTTTTACTAGTGCATTTGTGAGATTTTTCGATTAAAACAAGATCAAACATGGTATAATTTGAATTATAATTTTTATTTACTTATTTATATCTAAATAAGTAAAAATAATGCAAATTATATGGTGTTTGGTCTTATTTTAATCAGAAGATCCTTACAATGACATTGGTAAAAGTTTCATTTAGCAACAATGCAAAATAAAAAAGTTATTGCTCAATTAACATTGTCTCACTCAAATGTTTTTTCTCGGGCCCTTTAATTCTCGGACCTCTTTCTCTTTCGCTATTTGTCTTTTTCTACGTTCGCCAGCATTCAAGAACTCGCTCGAGCCAGCGTCAGATACTTTCAGGAGAATCGGGAAAATCCAGCAGAATAACACATTCTATACTGAAAGAATATACTAACATATCTGTCTAAAAAAATTTTAATAAATCTGGCAACAGATTTAGTTTTGGACTGCTTTTCTTAAGTAATCAGAATTTCACCATTCTTCTGTACAGATCGTGTGTAGCAGTTTGTAGCAAATTCAACATATATTCGATATTATGTAGAATACACAACCGATCGAAAAATATTAAAAATCCAGGATATTTTGTGCCGTTTTTTATATGTTAAAGGCGATTGAAATGAAATAAATGACCAACAATGAATAGTATAAGAAAGGTGATCGCTGTTCATCTATTTCCTTTTTACGATGTACAGGATTGCCTCGAAATAAGCAAGTGGCTCGGGACCGAACAGTTGCTTATTTCGAAGCAGAGACCACTTGCTTATTTCGAGGCAATCCTGTATTTTTTCCACAAGTGACGGTTTCCTAACAATTTACAGTACAGTAAAATCTGGATATAGCAAGAGAGATTGGGATCTAAGCGAGGTGTTACACGCGACGCCAGCCATGCGTGAACGTAGAAAGGGACAGGCAGTAGAGGAGAGAAAGAGAGGTTCAATGAACAAAGGAAAGAGCCGAAACATATCGGTGTGACTAATACTAATTCAGTTATAAAACATTTTTATTTTTGACTTTTCTTAAATGAAATTTTTACTAGCGCATTGGCCAGACTTTTCTGATTAAAATGATACCAAACACGATATAGTTTGATTTGTAATTACATGCTAAAATTGATGTTAAAAGTAGACGAAAAGCCAGAGAGATCGAATCAAAACAATGCCTATATCCACGCAAAGTGTAGAAGTTTGACCGAACGTCTTGCATATACTCAGGTTTTACTGTACTGTAAATTGTTAGGAAACCGTCTCTTGTGGAAGAAATACATCGTAGAAAGGAAATAGATGAACAGCGGTCACCTTTATTACACTATTCACTGTTAGTCATTTATTTCATTTCAATCGCCCTTAACATATAAAAAACGGCACAAAATATCATGGATTTTTAATCTTTTTCGATCGGTTGTGTATTCTACATAATATCGAAAATGTGTTGAATTTGCTACAAACTGCTACACACGACCCGTACAGGAGAATGGTAAAATTCTGATTACTTCAGAAAAGCAGTCCGAAAATAAATCTGTTGCCAGATTTATTAAAATTTTTTTAGACAGATAAATTAGTATATTCTTTCAGTATAGAATGTGTTATTCTGCTGGATTTTCCCGATTCTCCTGAAAGTGTCTGACGCTGGCTCGAGTGAGTTCTTGAATGCTGGTGAACGTAGAAAAAGACAAATAGCGAAAGAGAAAGAGGTCCGAGAATTAAAGGGCCAAAAAATAAACATCTGAGTAAGACAATATTAATTCAACAATAACTTTTTTATTTTTCATTTTTGCTAAATGAAACTTTTACCAATGTAATTGTAAGGTTCTTCTGATTAAAATAAGACCAAACACGACATAATTTGCATTATATTTACTTATTTATTTAAAACCTAATGCAAATATATAATGTAACTATAATTCAAATTATGTCGTGTTTGATCTTGTTTTAATCGAAAAATTTCATCAATACGCTAGAGGAAGTTTCATTCAAAAGAAAAATCAGTCATTATAAAGCAACGAAGTGAAAGTGCAGCATAAGTACACAAAAAAAACATAAGGTTTATAGCAAGCTTAACATTTTCTATTGTATTATGGTAATCACTATATTATAGTTTTGTTTCCTTGTTGTATTATAGGAAAATAAAATATGCAATATCGTATAAGCGTGGACCAGGTGCAATAGTTGCAAGAAACCTGATATGTATATGTATAACAAATTAAATGAGGAATCAAATTGTATCTAATCCATCTTTCATTGTAATGACCATTCAGAGAATAAAATTATAATAGTTGTGAGGAATAAGAAATAAAACTAACAAACCGTTAAAGATTGAAATTTCTTTATATCCTTACAATTTAACCTAACCAATTTTCCTCGTATGTCTTCGGATTTACGTATTGTAATAGTTAGGATTAATATCTAATTGAAGAAATTACTTAAATATTAATTTAAAAAATATCAAAGAAAGATGCAGTTCAACTCCTTTTTTTAACTGCTTCCCAAGTTAATGTATTTCATAGTATTAATGTATTAAAAAAACGTTAATGCATTAAGAATCAGAACTGAAACCGTAAAATCGGGATTCGAACTGATTCTCCTGGTTTCTTAATTCAGCCATATTGCCATGGACGAAATTATATTATTTTGTCGATTCGTCGATCCTGCTGCCACGTGCTTTAGCGGCTTGAGCATCGAGCCGATAACGTAGAAATGACGAGAGCAGCCGAACTCTGCCAAACCCGCAGAGCTCACACGGACACGTGGGACAACGCGCTTGTATTAGATGAAACAACGGCGGTAGGGGAGTCACTGGGACGTCGTGGGACGTCGTGGAGAGGGTAAAAATTTGTCCCACGTCCCACGATTCTGGCATCACTGGCCGAGGCCCCAAGGCAACCCATCGATCCACGCGTCGATCGATTCTACTTATAGCCTCGCTCGCGGGAGTGGGGAGGCCGCCGCGGTGGGGGCCCGCGATGCGCGATGCCGATCCGCGGCTGTCGTCGCACCCCCCTCCTCCTCCAGGAAGACTAGGCGTATCAGCCTGGTCGCGCAGATGATAAGGAAGGCTACGCAAATTACCTCTGTGTACGTGCACCAGGTCACGTTCCCTCAGCGGTCCAGTAATACCGTCCATTGCTTCCCTGCGCTCAGGAAGCGGTGACGTCGGATGGGCCTGTACAGGCGAATCGACGTCCCGTCGGGGAGGTGACAGGGGATGCACATATTGTCCGCGGCTGGTCCTGCTCCGCAGACGATCCCTAATGTTGCCCCGGTCGGCTGTTCCGGTGGTCGTTGCTGGCGGCACTATCCCTCGCCCGGTTGGGCTATGATTGGTAGTGGCCCCGGTGGCGGTCCTGGTGGGGGGCTTGGTGGCGGTAAGTCCACGCCGTCTGCTGTCGCGGCTGCCCTTGCGACCGCTTCCGCCGGTATCCTGGCCGGGGCTGTTGCCGGCCTGTTTTCCCCTGGCGTCTGCTTTAGTCTTGGAGGCCGGTCCCCTGGTGCCAGCGGGGCTGGTGTCCGTTTGGCGGCTATTAGTTCGCCGACGGGTGGTCACCTCGCTGGAGTCTGGACCCTGCTGGACCGTGTCGGCTTCCTGGCCGGGGCTTGGGCCTGTGGGTCCGCCGCTACTTGTTTCGGCCTTGTGACTCGGACGAACTTTTTCCAGTCCTTGCTGGTCATGTTTTGCGGCTCGTCCCTGGCCCGTTCTCTTAAGGCTAGGCGGCGGAGTGCTGCTTCGATTTCTTGGGCGTTGGCTTGTCTGCGAGCCATCGTGAATCTGATTTCGTGGCTGATGCTGCCGACCTTTTATCGCCGGCGAGGCTGGTCCGTTGTGGTGGATGCTGGTGACGTCAGCTGGCTGCGCGTCTTGGTTGCGCGGTAGGCTGCCGACGCTGCGCGGCTGCGCGGTTCTGGCGCCGGTTACCGGTTTCATGTCTCGCACGTGGACGTGATCTGCGCGTCTGCCTCGGTTGTCGCTGAGGTCGAAGATGACCGGTGAGATTCTTTTGTGGACCCTAAAGGGTCCGGTGTAGCGTTCGGCGAGTTTTGCGTTTCTACTCTGCGCCTTATTTGAGAGTGTATGGGTGCGTTTCCATACGCGCTCACCGATTTTTGGTTGCCAATCGCGCCTGCGCAGATTGTAATGGCGTTGCTGTCGCTGGAATTCTTGTGCCAGCCGGACTCGTGCGAGTTCTTGTGCGTCCTGTAGATGTTTTAGCCAGGTCGTCCACGGAGTTTTAACTTTCTGGCGGTTTTCTTGTTGCAGGCTTCCTGGTGGTGTGAGCTCTCTCCTGGTATTTATATGTGCCGGGGAGTATCCTGTTGCGTCGTGACGCGCTGGTTTGTAGGCGAACGCGATCTCGGGTAGCTGTTCGTCCCAGGTTCGTTGTGATTTGCCTAGGCCTTGGCTAATCATTGTTTTTATCACCCGGTTTGTGCGCACCGACCAGACCGCCCCGTTACATGGCGCCCGAACAGTTTCGATAGAAGCGACGGTGGAGCCACCGGTGTCGAAAATTTAGTATATAAGGAATGAGCGAACGGACCCGGGATGAGAAGCTTACGAGCAATCAAAGCGACAACACCAAGAGCGATCCAGAAGAAGAAGACGAGAACGAGAACGAGAACGAGAACCAGCTACGAGACTAGACCGCGCTGCAGAACCAAGTTCGAGCCGAACACTGAACCAGAGGTATCATCCTGCGATAACCAGGCCTGTTAAACCTGCCAGCCAGACGACCGAGCTAGCTACAAGCTGCCAATCTAGGCAGAACCAGTGGCAACGAAATAGTTAGCACCGTCCGAGTAACACCGAAGATGCCGAGCGAAAAGAGGACCGGTATCGCATGGGTCTACCGCCTGAAGAAGGACCAGTTGAGCGACGAGCTAAGTCACCGAAACCAACCGACCACTGGAACTTGGGTCCAGCTGCGACTACGCTTGGCGGAGTACGTGCGAGAGCACCCGAACGAGTTTACCGATCGGCCACAGGACGAACCAGGCTACAAAGAGGACGTCGACCGGACCAGGGACTTCGAGGAGTTTCATACCGAAATCGCTCGCGATTGGCACCAAAACACCTTAAGCCGGGTATCCACCGGTATCAAACGCCCGCATCGTATCACCGTTCCGAACCCTTTTGAATAGGCAAGCGTTGCCTCGTTGCATGCCACGGCGTGCTACGGCTCGGACAATAGTTCTTCGTTTCTTGAAAGAAACTCTTATAGGCGAGAAGTTTCGATTTGCTGCATGCTGTTTCTTTATTGTAATCGTCCAAACCATATCGTGTTTGGTATCATTTTAATCAGAAAAACGTCACAAATATCTTGGTAACAGTTTTATAAGAAAAAAATGAAAAATAACAAAGTTCAGTCGTTGCATTAGTATTATCTCACTGATATATCCGATTCCAAATCATATTATCTCGTGCCCCAAGTGTCATGTTTCCACTTGACATAGCATTTCGGACCTTCGCCTGGGTATGTTGTTTTTACGTTTCAAGTGGTCTCCGAACCTATGCTTTGAACAGCAAGAAACCGACAATTTTCGGATCGGCCCGTTCCTTCACCTCCGTATCACAGCCCAATAGAACTTTCGATACTCGGCAACGGAAAAATCTCTGGAAAATTAATATTGTCCTTTTTCAATAATCATACAGGTGATTATTAACATTGCTCTTTTATGTACAGCGTATCACCGAAGATAATTGAGTAGTTGTTCTATGCGGATTCTAAATCACTGGCGTCAACATTTTTTGTAATTTGACACCACACCGTCAGCAGAAATATGATACCCTCCACCCCGACAATATCCACCCCTCTCCCCACCCTATGACCTTGAACTGAAATTTGACACCACCGTCAGCAGAAATATGATACCCCCCCCCCCCCTCCCCCGCCCCGTAACCACCGCCCTCAGCAGAAATACCCACCCTATGACAACCCCCGCCCTATAACCCCCCCCCTCAGCAGAAATACCATCCCTATGACAACCCCCGCCCTATAACCACCCCCTCAGCAGAAATACCCACCCTATGACAACCCCCGCCCTTTAACCACCCCCTCAGTTGAAATACCCACCCTATGACAACCCCCACCCCATAGCTATCCCCGCAGGAGAAATATCCCCCCCCCCCGACCTTGAACTGAAAGTTGACACCATCAGCAAAAATATGATACCCCCCCCCCCCATGACCTTGAACTATTTTTGTCTTATCGGAAGACGACACAAGGCCCCAGCCACTTTTCTACGTCTTGAAAATGGGATTTTTTGTTGGCGCAGCAAATCTGATGCTGCAATTCGCGACTATAGAAGGTAGAGGTTTTGCTCATGACCTTGAACGAATTTTTCTACGTCTTGGAAATGCGGTTTTTTGTTGACGCTGCAGAGTGAACAGCAATTAAACACTTTCGTCAATGACAGCCCCACTTTAATAAAATGGGAGAAAATTTTGCAATGTGTGTCATATGTAGTTTGACAATTAGAAGTGCAAGGCTACTTAACGTGTTTGTGGAAAAGAGAAATGGAGGTCATGTTACTGCAAGAACTCGAACGCATCACCGAATTATTGGCGCAGCGGGCGATAAACATCAATACTGAAGATGAGCGTTGTGATTGCTTGATGCAATGTGACCAGTGCATCGAATTGATAGACGAACGATTACAAATGGGAGACGATTTATCAGTCGAAGGATGGCGAGATATAGAAACATACAAAGAAAGAATCGACGCCTTGCGTAGGATATTGTATTGCGACAATGATCATCCTAGTGGTCAAAAGGCAATATTACTAAACGAACTTGCTTGTATAGAACAACTTTTGACACAACGTATTGCAGTCATAAGTAGTAACGACGACCGAAACGCATGTCTGGTGCAATGCAATCAATGCATTGATTTAATGATAGAGCGATTGCAACTCGAAAAGGACTTATCAACTGGTTTGAAAAATAGTTTAACAGCGAGGATAGCGAGATTTAAATCGTTAAGAGCAGAGTTACACGGATCTGTAAAAATAGGCGAAGGTCAAAGGAGAACAGATGCTGAATCACGTGCATCATCATCTCTTATCTGGGAGAATGTAGAATCAGCTTTCCATAACCGGATAACTACAGGAATTATAATCAACACCGAGCATATTGAACCACGAAACTTTTTGGAAGATGCTAGAAAAATAGTATTCCAACGTCTAGCGGAAGTTTTCCTAAATCATTCATGCATAAAAGTGAATACGGTGTTGTATGGGGAGTTTACCGCTAATAATAAAACTGATGTGAAAAGTTTCAGTGTAAGAAATAAACAATTATTTTCTACATCAAACTTGAACGATTGGCATGACAAATACGTTGTGAACTCAACTTTAACGCTGATGGAAGAATTTCAGGAACGGGACAGTGGTTGGGCAATATCGAAAATTCTGCATTTGATGTTAAATATCAATAAATGCAATCCGATGCATGCTGGTTGTTACACAGACATACCAAAAACAATCAAGGACAAAAGAGCGGTATGTAACGACCCAAGAGTTTAACACAATATCTTTTTAATTTCATTTTTCTTTATTATAACCAATTTTTTTTATACAGAATATTTTATTTTATTCTATTGTTAATATTTAATGTATAAATTTCTGTAATAAACGTTTTCATTTTTCGTCGATAACCGAGTCTGTTAAATACATCGATAAAAGTTTAGTCGATAAGTCGGACGGTAAAACAGTTTACCGATAAATTATCGACGTCCGACCGCGCACGCGCGAGCGCAACCCCAGTAACCATACGGTGGGATAGTATTCTAGAGTGGGGATGCTGGACCACCACGTGACGGGAAAAACCCAGCTACCCCAAGAACTCTATGCGGAAAAAAAGTGCCGACTCAGCAAAATCTGAGTATAAATAGAGGCGTTCCGCACAGTTTCAGGGCAGATCTTCTCAGACCTCGGTCTGAAACAGACAGCACTCTAATCAGTAGAGAAAAACTTGCGCTGAACTGTCTAGGCAGCGATAGAGCGCGAGCTACAGCTAATTCCTACTATTCCACTGGTGGCGTGCAGGACTACGGATCAGTGGACCTCCTATTCGCGGTGCGCAACGTGTTACACAGGTGTTACGCTAAGCCAACACTCAAGTGTAAAGAGCTAGCGAGGAGCGAAGCTCCTTGAACGGCCTGCGTCTAACACGGCTCTGGTATAACCAGAAACCGATTGCGACCTATAGGAAGGGTTAACTTGATTCCAATAGTCTAGCACAAACCTCTGGAGTTTAGTTTCCATAATTATTGTTGAAAACAAACAGAGTGTTGACTGTATAAGAAGACCACGCCGCATTCGCGTTAGCGCTATCGATTATTACGATTAATTACAATTATTAATTTTTACTTACATATATTAATTACTAATTACATATTTTCAATTGTATTCCCAATCTAGGGCGAACTAATTATAATTTCTTATTGTATTCCAATTTCTAGCCGCACTTATTGTAATACTAGCGATTTTCTTTTATATTTCAATTCACTTACCTTTTATTCTTGAATAAACATATTTTCATTCAATTTCTAGCACATTAGTGTTTGGATTTCACTCCTTAGCCGCACACCGCACGAACCTATAATCCCTAACACACAAAATACGATTCGCCTTCTAAGGGAACCGCTCTCCCTACAAGTCGGTGCAGTAACGTACTCACTCTGGGTCGTTACAGGTAGTAAATGTGACAGTTGACGATGATACGTGTTTTGTCAGATCGATAGTTGCAGCATTATATCCCGTCCATGTGAATGCAAATCGACCATCATCGTATCCCAACTATGACACCGTTTTAAATTTGGAGGGCATCGCATTTCCAATAACCCTTAATCAAATACCAAAATTTGAGCGCCAAAACGATGTTTCGATAAACGTTTATTTTTGGGACTTGAATGTGAAAAGGTGTGCTCCGCTCCAACTCACCACCAACAAAAGATTTCGTCACGTTAACCTGCTGATGCTTGAAACGCCCAACCGTAATGTGCGTCACTTTGCATGGATTAAAAATCTTTCCCGGCTTGTTTCAAACCAGCTGAGTGCACATAAGAGTAAAACTTATATTTGTGACAGGTTTGTATCATGCCATTACGATCTATTTTAGTGTATGCGTTTGTTCTTTTTGTACTAATGCAGTTACTTTGTTTATATGCAGATGCCTTCACTACTTTTATGCGGAAGAAAAGTTATTGAAACATACGAAGGACTGCATGAAGATGAACGATTGCGCAATCATTCTACCATCGAGTGAAGATAAAATAATAAAGTTTGATAATTTTTGTCACCGAGAACGTCATCCATTCATCGTGTACGCCGATTTCGAATGCATGCTTAAGAAGGTTAACAGCAATCAAGGACACTGCAATGCATACCAGCAACACGAAGCATACAGTGTGGGATATTATTTTCACTGTTCATACAACGCATCGGTGTGCGAGTATCGCGCGTATCGGGGTCCTGACTGTGCTGAATGGTTCGTGAATGAACTTGAGAGCCTTGTAAGAAAAATTGCACCATTATTTAATACGATTGTGCCCATGACAAATTTGACGGGTGATGAAAGAGAAAATTATATGAATGCAACGCATTGTTATATTTGCGAAAAACCGTTCGACATCGACGAAACAAAAGTTCGAGATCATTGCCATTTCACTGGTCGTTACCGAGGACCTGCTCACCAGGGGTGTAATTTAAATTATAAAAATAAACGTTTTATACCAATAGTGTTTCATAACTTATCGGGATACGATGCCCATTTTGTAATAAAAGAATTGGTAACGATTATCGAAGGCTCGACATCAGTCTTGCCAATTACAAAAGAAAAATATATTTCATTTTCAACGAATCTAAAACGTTACAAAATTTCGCTTCGATTTATAGATTCATTCAAATTTTTAAATTCAAGTTTAGATAAATTGAGTTCATATCTAGGGAAAGACGATATGACGATTTTACGGTCACAATTTAATTTTTTGAACGAGATAAGATTCGATTTGCTTACACGAAAAGGCATCTTTCCATACAATTATGTTACCGACTACATGAAACTGAGCGAGACGACATTGCCGACATGTGACAAATTTTATAATCAACTAAGCGACTGTGCCGTTTCACAGCAGGATTATGACCACGCGATAAAAGTCTGGCACAGTTTTAATATAAAAACACTTGGCGAATACAGCGATTTATATCTAAAAACAGACGTTTTATTATTGGCCGACATTTTTGAAAATTTTCGTGGCAGCTGTTTGAGAAGTTACAAATTGGATCCTGCATATTACTATACTTTACCCGGTTTTACGTGGGATGCAATGCTGAAGCACACGCGTATCGAATTAGAATTATTGACGGATATCGATATGCTACTTTTCATAGAGCGCGGCATACGTGGTGGTTTAAGTCAATGTTCTAATCGATACGCAAAGGCCAATAATAAATACATGGATTCATACAATTCCGAAGAACCATCGCGATATTTAGTTTATTTCGACGTTAATAATTTGTATGGATGGGCAATGTCGCAGTATCTACCTTACGGCGAGTTTAAGTGGTTAGACGATAATGAAATTAAAACTTTTAACATTCATGCGATATCCGAAAATTCGGACATTGGATATATTTTGGAAGTCGATTTGAAATACCCGCTAGAATTACACGATAAGCATGCAGATTTACCTTTTTGTCCAATACGCGAGAAGCCTCCTAATGCCAAACACGAGAAACTACTCGCTACAGTTCAGGATAAGCAACGTTACATCATCCATTACCGCAATCTTCAACAATGCTTAAATCATGGTTTAAAAGTTTCTGTAATTCATCGCGTTTTAGAATTTAAACAATCTCCATGGCTTCGCGAATACATTCATTTAAACACGCAACTTAGAACTGCGGCTAAAAATGATTTTGAAAAGAATTTATTTAAATTAATGAATAATGCAGTCTTTGGCAAAACTATGGAGAACGTTAGAAATCATGTAGACGTTAAATTAGTTACAAAATGGGATGGTAGATACGGGGCCGAGGCCCTGATATCAAAACCAAATTTTCATAGCAGATCAATATTTTCGGAATATTTGGTCGCAATAGAGATGCGAAAGTTGGAAATTAAATTTGCAAAACCCATTTATGTTGGTATGTGTATTCTGGATATATCAAAAACATGTTTGTACGAATTCCATCATGATTATATTTGGCCGAAATTTAAACATCTTTGTAAAATATTATACACAGACACAGACAGTCTTATATACGAACTGGAATGTGATGACATATACGATGTAATGAAACGCGATATACATCGGTTTGACACGAGCGACTATACCGAGGACAATGTTTACAGTATGCCACGAGTAAATAAAAAAGTACCGGGATTAATGAAGGATGAAAATAATGGGTGTATAATGACTGAGTTTGTCGGACTTCGGTCGAAAATGTATGCTTTGCGCGTAGAGGGCAAACGGGACACGAAAAAAGTGAAGGGTGTCAAAAGTAACGTAGTTAGGAAAACTATTTCCTTCGATGATTATATACGTTGCTTGTATGAACGTTTAGAAGTGCATCGTGAACAGAGATGTATTCGTTCAAAATTGCACAATGTATATTCTATATGTGAAGAAAAGAAGGTGCTTAGTCCTTACGATGATAAACGATTCATAATTCTACAATCCACAAGAACATTGCCTTGGGGGCATTATAAAATAAATAATTATTCCTAAAAACATAATTTATTCTTTGCTCCACGAGTAAAATATTAATTTCCAAGTATCTTTATAAGCCTGTAGGGTTTCGAGTTCATGCAAACCTTGCAACTTCATGAGAGAGAGAAAGAGACTGGAGTTTTTACTTATCTCAGGTCTTAGAGTTTGGAGGGAGATGTTTTCACAGTGCTTTATAAACCCAAGCGTGTTCGTTTTATTCATTATTTTCTGTTCAACGATGACGGTCCCAAGGTTAGAATCTTTAGCATTCTTGGCGATTGTCAAACATTATCGTAAGTAATCTTCAACAATTACCCAAATTTTATTTATTTTTAACTAATTGTTTTCGTCTTAACAGCCATAGTAATGCCGGTCTTCGAAATTGCGCCGGCGGAGGATGACGCGCGACTACTTGCAAAGTGCCGCGAGCGGCAGGAGTGGCGGCGCGAGTATGAAGCGCGGTGGGCGGCTACTTGGACGGAGGTCGATCTGTTCGACCTCCGATATTTGTTCGGAGAAGAAATCGATGTAAGTTGCCTGTCCGATTTTATTTTGATTTATTAGATTTTTACTGCGTATTAATGTATATTTTATCTGTTATAGCCGGACTGGTGGTAGCCGCCTACATTTATATTTTTTTTGTTTTTACTTATTATATTATATATATTATTTAACTTAAAATATAAATATCTATAACCGTTATTAGTGTAATTTATTCTGTACCACACCCTTCCCCATACTCCATTAATGTAATATGAAAATAAAAAAGTATATAATCGTTATTAATGTAATTTATTTTGCCCAACCCTTCCCAATAATCATACTTCATATCCTTATATTTCTTCTGTGTGTCTGTATGTGACTGAACTCCTCCTAAACGGCTGAACCGATTTTGATGAAATTTTTTGTGTGTTCAAGTTGACTCGAGAATGGTTTAGATTCACAATTCGGTCCACTACATAATGTGTTTCTAATTAATTTTTTATAATTTGTTGTTGATCTTGGAATGTTTTCCATGCGTGGGGAAGGGCGTGGCAAAAAAAATACTTTGATTTCATCTTTACTATATATTTTATTAAAGGAAGTATAGGAAAGGGTGCGACAAAAAATAAATTACATTAATATTGGATATACTTGTACTTTATTATTATTATTATTCATATGTTTTTTAATTTTTCCTCCTATCACCAATCCGGCTATAACAGATAAAATAAAACATACATTAATACATAGTAAAAAAATGAAATAAAACAAAAACGTGCAAGTAACTCACATCAAGCTCCTCGCGGAACAATTGCCGCAAATCGAATGCGGCGTCCGCCCATATCTTTTCAGCGTTCCGTCGCCTCTCCGCCCGCTCCCGTCGAACATTTCGGAGGTCTTTCTTCCTTACAAATCCTAAACTCTTTAAGGTAGCGGCTGTTAACAAAAACGAATTAAAAATAAATAAAATTTACGCGCTAAAAGTAATTATTGAAAAAACTACTTACGCTGAGAGGCGATGAACGCCTGCAGAGCAAGAAATTGGTTGTTTGTGAAGTTCATTTTGAATAACGAAAACGCTGCGCTGATACGCTTATAAAGCAAACAGGGGAAACATCTCCCTCCATTTCTAACAATGAAAACCGCCAACACAATCTGAGATTAATCTGCCGGATATTTTACATGTTGTAACAACTCGGAATCGGCATGAAATTAAAAGGTTTGCAAGAACTCGAAACCCTGCATGCGTATAAAGATACTTGGAAATGCATGGCCAGCGAACACGTGCGAGTCAGTAAATACAAAGCCTTCATGTATTCGCAGCTTCGCCCGCTCTCATAAATAAAAACTTCAAGAATTTGAAGTAATAATTGTTGTATTATTTTTTGGTGATCAATCTCTAGTATTTCAGAAAAGTAGGTATTGCTGCCTGCAGAAACAGTAGAAAAGCGGCGACCCATACTACATAATGCGTTGCCACGATCGCACACGAATAAGCAGAATTCAATGCGATAGTTTCCATAGTTTATTAAAATAATATAGCCCATGTCACTCCAGAGAAGGCATGGAAGCTACTGTTAAAATTTGGTATCAATCGGGCAAGTAGTTTTTGAAATTTATCTGTACATACAAACGCTGTCTCTTTATATATATAATAGTACTAGCTGCGTTACCCGACTCTGCCCGGGAATTTTAATCAACTATTATCCCTACTTCCTTATTCTTATCCCTATTTCCCTGCCCTTATCCCTACTAATATATAAAAGTGAAAATGTCTGATCGTTTGTTCCTCTTCACGTTTAAATGGCTACACGGATTTTAATGAAATTTGCACTATTGGACTGATTATTCTTTTAAGATGGACATAGGCTATGTCATATTGCGATTTGCCCTTCCCCCCTACTTCATTAATGTAATATGAAAATAAAATTGCAAAACCGTTAATGCGATATGAAAATAAAATTATTCAATCGTTATTCTTTGCAACGTTCAAGTTTTTGCGAACCGTGCAATTTCATGAGAGAGAGAGAGGTGCCCGACTCGGAGTTCTTGCAAATTTGCAATTTCGCGAGATGCTGAAAGTCTAGTGTTTGGATGTATTAGGATTGGAGGGGATATTTTCTCGGTGCTTTATAAACCGATGAGTTTTCATTATCCGCTATTCAGTCCGCTATTCATTTCGCATTAATCAGTTTACGGTGGCTACCGTTCCACGACTTGAACTACTTGCCTTTAGGGCACTTATTGAACAGTATTGTAAGTAGTCTTTAACGATTACTTGTCTTGGTGTGTTAATTTTATTTTTAACTAGTTGTTTGTTAAAAGCTGAAAGGTTAGGATTAGTGCCAATAAAAAGATTCATCGAAGTGCGCCGGAAGCGAGCAGATCATCGGTTCAGCCAGATGTTAATGTGGGCCGAAGGTTGGAATCCGAATCATGAAGGTTTATTCGATTTGAGGGCGCTGTTTGGAGAGGAAATAGATGAGGGCCCTATTTGGGGAGATATTGATGTGTATCACCACGTTTACCATACACGGAAAATTTAAGTGGTCAATAAATGCAATCCGATGCCGGTTGGAGGAGATTGATGTGAGTTGCCCGTCCGTTTATGTTTTTAATTTATTAGATTTTACCTAATGCGGGTTTTATTTTGTCTGTTATAGCCTCCACCTCCCAGCGAATTGTATTATTGTATTATGTATTATGTATTACATTTATTGTATTAAAAAGTATTCAAAATTATCAATATAATTTATTCTTAGACCAATCTCCCTTCATTTATAAAATAGCATTCCCCTGTAATAAAAGTAAACACAAAATAAAGCCGAAAAATTATTTATTCATATAATCTGTATAATTACAAACATTTTTAAATATAGATTATAAAATATTGTTCGCTCCTATCCATGAATTGTGCGTAGAATCAAACCCCAACCATTTGACGAAAACTTTATTTCCCCTTCGTTGTAGAACCTTCTCCACTAAGTATACATCGTGATTTTTTACTTTTTGTAGCTCATATTCGTAGAACCCGCCAACCAACGGTTGTTTTTGCATATCTTGCAAGAGATACGTTACAGGATTTGTTCGTTGAATTTTAATAATTGTGAAAATTTCAGTTGTCCAATTCGGTGTATAACCCTTTGCGAATAAGGTTTTGTATTTACTAACTCGCACGTGATCACCGACCTTGTACTTGGCCGGAGCTGCAATCTTTATGTTAGAATATACGGACGATAAAAGTTTGTCCGCGTGTTCCGGTGTCACGTCGATGGGACGCATTCTAATCGTACGATGCCTTCTATTGTTATAATCTGATACCAGCGTCGGTAAGACGGTTGTCCACGCATAGCTTCCATTAAGCGTGAACTTTTTCCACATTTCGTTTTTCAACGTCCTATTCCAACGTTCTATTATCGATGCTTTCATTACACTGTGCGTAGAGTAATGATTTATATCGTATTCTTTCATAAGATTTCGGAATTCTGCATTATAAAATTCCTTTCCCTTATCCGTTTGAAGATTTTTTGGTTTTCTTCCATCATTCAAAACGTTTAAAAATGCATCCGTAACGTTTTTTCCATTTTTCGCTTTCACTGCTACGGCCCAAGCATATTTAGATAAGACATCGACGACGGTGAGTATGTAATTGTGGCCATTGTTGATTCGCGCATACTGTCGCATCTCTACGAGATCCGCTTGCCAGAGATCATCGTAACCCCGTACATTGACTCGTCTACGTCTAAAGTTACGTCTCGCCGGCGCGTGCAACTCATTGACCAGCTGTAGCTTCTCGCCCGTGATATAATTGCTCTTCACCTTCTTCATGTTTGTAAACTAACATCATGCTTTACGAACGCATCAATATATAATCAACCCAGCTTCTCGAAGTTCTTCGATTATAGAAACGATCTCGTTGTCATGCCCCGTATGTCCTGCGGATTTCGAGGATACGAGAAGACGTAATCTATCGACGAGCTCGTTTGGGTCATTCCAGTGCACGTAGTCCACCGCGTTATCGTTAGCCACCATATCGAACGGTATCAGATTACCTCCACGCCGCTCGTTCTTAAGCAATTTTGCAATGATATATTTATACTTGTAACCCTTGCTACTTTTCACAAGCCCCGACGAGATATGGCTGCGTCTATGAGCGTTCGACGACTTTAATATTTCCGCGTATTTGTGTAAATCAGCATCGTTGAACAAGGTGTCATCAGGCATTCTCATGAATAGTAATTCGTACAAACCAGTTGTTCCTCTGTACTTCACCCCATTAATAATCACATCGTCGTTTTTGTTTACGTCGAAAACTGAACTTCCAAGCATTAATTTGTTGCGTTGTACGTATACTCCATACACGTCATCTATTTTCTTCTCGCGATCGGTGAAGAGTAATTGAATGTATTTAGCTGCCAACGGCCCTAAATTTTCCGTGAAATGGCTACGTATGTTTTCGCTAGGGTTGTCCAAAATTCGCTGCATAGAAACATTAAGATTCTCGTCGCTGTCGCCGTACGTTTCAACGGCATGTATCGATTCATCACGATCTTTCGTCACATCCACCGTCTGTTCACTCGAAGACGTACCAGGTTCGGAATAAATGCGCGCTCTTGCAGTTTGTGCGCTTTGAGGGTTAAGAAAAGGAGTTGACGTCAATTTTTGCGGTTCTTTAATATTCAAAGTTGGGAATGTCGACTCGGATTTTATATCGATCGTGTCTGAATGTGGCGATACCGCTGATATATTCTCGATAATTCGTTCCAGCGGTTCTACCACGGGTCTCAATCGTTTTTCGATGACTCTCTCTTCGTCGATGCTCTCCGATTTGAGAGCTCTGCGTTTTTTGCGTATAGCATCGCTTGTTTTAGCTATAGCATTCGCAACTTTACTCGATTCTTTAATATTACTATTATTCATTGCAAAGAGAAGACGTCTACTCGCTAAGCGTTCTATCGATGGACTAAATGTTTCAGAAAACGCCAAATTCGTTAAATCCTTTTCTGTAACGGCCATGTTCCATCGAGCTGTCCTTGTCGATTATTACGAAACCATATTTCTGTTCCCAACACTGCGCGCACAATTTACAAAAGTTTTCGTACGACATGTCTGTATTTACATGATCATTATAAATGTGGTGTAGATTCGTGCCATCTTGTTTGAACACGATCAAAAGGTTGGCATTGTCGCGAATTCGGTGTTTCGGTATTCTCGCTTAAGTCTGACAGAGATAAAAACAGTCCACGCGCGAGTGCCTACCCATAGCGAAATATTCTCTTATCACGTCTTGCTTGTCGCACGCAACGTCATCGAATATAAACACCGAATCGGGCAGCGCCTCGTTCGGTGGCACGACTTCGGCATTATTTGAAAATGAAAAGTATCCGATTTCAGGAACGTTTGTCAAAATTCGTTCGAGATATTTGTACTTTGGTTGTTGCAATGATTTTGAGTATACATATACGTTATTGAATCTTACACCGTTCGGGCTCTCGATCAGACTGATTACGACGTTCGTTTTACCGCAGTTCGATGGACCGCAAATTATACCACGTATCGTATTCGGCAAGAGGGGCCCGTGTCGTCGCCGACGATCGTCCATGCGTGTTGTCCTCTCGTCTAAATCGAGAATAAGGATAGACAGGGGCTGCTTTGCGAAACGCATATCGTCTATATAATAACCATATATTTAATGATTCAGTCTCTTTATAGGTTGCGGAAAAGCTGCTTGTCCGCGTCGTGAACGAGCTTTAACCGCGATTAACCCTTTTTCTCCGCGGCGATAACGCGCTTTAACCGCGATTAACCCTTTTCTCCGCGGCGTGGCGGCAACGCGGCGACAGCGGCGGCGGCGGCGGCGGGCGCGCGGTGGTGGCGGACACGCGGAATGTAATTCGTGACCGAGCCATCAAATACGCATCCAAGCAACAACGTGACCGAAAGTCTGTCTCGACAATGCTCGCTCAATCTGTATCAGATTGCACTCGACACGTGTCTACCTGTAAACATTTCACCCTACCCCCTCATGTTAACCGCGTCAGCAAGCCGTCAAAGAGGCATCCAAGCAAAACGTGACCAAAAGTCTGTCTCGACGATGCTCTCTCTATCTGTACCAGATTGCACATCAACACGTGTCTGCATGTAAACATGGATTTCTCCCTCATGTCTTTGAAATAGAAGATCATTCCTTTTGTATCTCCTACATTGGAATATGAAACACAAACGTTACACATACAATCGTTCTAGGTAAAACAACATTAAGACGCATAAAGTATATTTTTACTAAATAGATTTTATTATTTTACAGTAATGAACAAAATTAATAAATGATATTAAATGTTTCGTGTTTTAAGACAAATGTAACAATTTTTCTTTTTCGGTGGAGGTCCATCTATGTGCGTGTCATCCCCCGGCCGGTTATAATGTTCCATGCACATCTCTTCATCTTCCTCCTTCCTTTTTTTAACCACCATTCTTTTAATATCGATACGTTTCTCATAGCACATGCCCCATTGTGCGCGATGCATGCCATATGTTTATCCATCCATCCATCCTGAATATGCCGGCTCTTGGTTGGCAAATTCGGTAGATCGTCATCTTTGTTCAAAACCTCTATATTGATTGGACTGACTGAAGGATAAAGTTTCTTCAGCCATTTTTCTTTGTCAATGCCCTTAACGTATACGGATCCATGAATACTATCTTTCAAACACGAAGTGGCACACTCCTGAAGGCATGAATACGGCACGGTACCATCGTCCCACTCAAAACCGTGATGATTTTGCGTCAACCATTTTATTTGTCTTAATTCTGCTTTCGACAATTTTTTCTTAGCAAATGGTGGCGCAAAGATGAAACATTGTACACGATTCCCATTCTGGAAGATAGCAAGTTCCTTTACGAAAAACTCGTTCGTATCGCTTTTGAAGCCTTGAATGTCCACGAATGTTGGTACATTCATTTTGATTAGTTGAATTTGTGGCGAAAAATGACCGCTTTTACTGCGGAATGATCATATAAACCCTCTTTCACTTAAGAGAGTTTGCGCACTACATTGGTCAGTGGATTGTACTGCACGATACGATCGTGAATGATCAAACAGTAGGCGCTAGTATTTTCAGGAACGTTTTCACTACACTCAAAATCGATTCTTACATCGATTGTAGCGCTTTTTATCGATTCGTTCTGATGCGAGCAATCAATGACAACGAATGGGCCGTAGCCGAAAAAGAGTATCTTATCGTATAGAGCTCCGTCATCACCATTACTGCACATTGCTCCGTAATATGACTTTCTGAATTTTGCATACATGTCGTAAAGGACAGAGTATCTATTTTTATTAAAGTCAAGATTCAAATTGTCATACGGATATGATTCCGAATTTAAATACAATCGAAAATTGGTGAGTTTGCAGTCATCGAATTTGGTGATATGTCTATTGAGCTTATTTTTTTTATCCGTTTGTAATGCAAATATTACATATCGCGGTTTTTCTAATTGCGTAGCTGCTTTAATGCTCCATGTATGTTTAGTGGTTGCTTGTAACATTGGATACTCGTATAAGTCCCAGGAACGGTAACTCATAATTATCGTTTGACCGTTTTCAAGGATACGCAACAATGAAAGTTTGTGTCTTTCTTCGAGCGTGACATGTGGCATCCTCCACTGTACTTTGTATAATTGCAGCGTGTATTTTGCACCATCTGTTCCATAAAGAGCATTTTTGTCGTCTCGCGATCGAATCAGAATCAATTCATGATGCGCATTAATCACTATTCGTTTGTAATCTTCGCAGAAACCGAGCAGCATATTTAGAGGAACACAAAAGTCAAAGTAGCCTCCTGCATTGGGTATGTCTATCCAACCAGCGTTTTCAAGCATTTTTGATTTTGTCATTGTCAACGATACTCCATTTTTTATCATAGTTGTTATTCCAACGTTTTTACAACGATCGATCTCCACGCCGTTTAATTCATATCGAATTTCATCAAACATAAATGCTGCGCAATTCATTTCTAGTCCAACTGAAGTCCCTGCAACATTCTCATCGTTGAGAATGAGTTTTCCTTCGACGTAAAGGTAACTCTCACTAGGAAACGTGTACAAATCTTGTTGTTGAATGGGAATTCGTATTTCATCATTGTTTCCGAACGTTGTGTTGGCGTATGGGCTGTAACTATGTAATTCGATCTTTGTAATTCGATCGTCAGAAATCGGTAAACTGGCAATGTTCAATGGGTCCATCATTTTCGTTTCTTAATCACAAAACCCAACGATTGCAGAAATTGCGTGTTTTTGTCGCTCAAATCTTGCGATGTGTTCAGTTTGGAGATATTGTCCTTACTAAATGATTGTAAAGAGTCATCACCGTTTAATACATGATTATTATTCCTGCAACCGTGGTAATTGCTGCTGCTGCAAGTACAATTTGTGCGTTTGTGATTGAAGTTCTGGTTCCATCCATTTTCTAACGATCCTTTTAGCAACTCGTTCAACAGGGTGCTCAATAATGCATTCGGCGGATTGTTGATCGGTTGAGTTTTAGCATCTGTGTACAACAGCATTATTTCTAGTAATGTTTAGCATAAGTGCTGCTTGTTCTCTTGAAAGGCGATTAAATGAACGGATATATAACGTATATTAAACGGTCGCGTCGTCGGAGCGTTTGACGATGTGCTCTTGCGATGTGTCCGATTTGGATATATTCCCTCTACTGAATGATTGTATAATTGTTATCGTTTTTACATCATTATGCTTACTGCAGCTGCCGTAAAATGTTCAGCATGCCGTTCGAGCTGTTCAGCGAGCCGTTCGAGCCGTTCAACGGGCCGTTCGAGCCGTTCAGCGGACCGTTCGAGCCGTTCAACGGGCCGTTCGAGCCGTTCGAGCCGTTCAACGGAAAGCCGTTCAGCGGGCCGTTCGAGCCGTTCGGCGGGCCGTTCGAGCCGTTCAACGAGCCGTTCGAGCCGTTCGAGCCGTTCGAGCCGTTCAACGGAAAGCCGTTCGAGCCGTTCAACGAGCCGTTCGAGCCGTTCAGCGGGCCGTTCGAGCCGTTCGAGCCGTTCAACGGAAAGCCGTTCGAGCCGTTCAACGGGCCGTTCGAGCCGTTCAACGGGCCGTTCGAGCCGTTCGAGCCGTTCTACGGAAAGCCGTTCGAGCCGTTCAGCGGGCCGTTCGAGCCGTTCAGCGGGCCGTTCGAGCCGTTCGCGGACCGTTCGAGCCGTTCAACGGCAAGCCGTTTGAGCCGTTCAACGAGCCGTTCGCGGGCCGATCGAGCCGTTCGAGCCGTTCGAACCGTTCGCTGGCCGTTCGAGCCGTTCGTGCCGTTCAACAGGCCATTGATTATTATGTTTATATTCATGTTATTTTTTACACCGCCTAATATGAAGCCTCACTGTCAATTCTTCTCCAGGGAAATTTATCAGATTATCGTTTTGATCGGTAATGCGTATACTAAGGTGATCAATGGCTCTCACGATAACTGGAAGATAAATGACGTTCGTAGGACTTTCCGAAATTTTATATCCTGGTGGCACGCGCGGTGAAAACTCATGAATGGTATGAACACATTGACCGTTGCTATACGCGCCAGTCGTAATATTACATTCGATCCTCAGCACATTTACTTTCATAATATTTACGGGTATATCCGACTCGTGCCATTGCCCCGGCGGTAATATGCGATATGTAGAAAACCCGAGAAGCGATCCTATATTATTTGGTTTGGTAAAATCGATTGTATAATCACTATATATTTCACTTTTCAAAGTGCTGTTATTTGTACGAAATAAAATGATTTTTGTCTTGTCCATTATTTTCTCTTGTAAGTATTTATTTAGCGCTTCGAGTTCCTACGAACCATCCGATATCGTGATCTCACCATCGGCATCAAAGTAAAATTTATTGTTTGTAAAGTCAACGTTTGGTATTGTGTTGAAAGCTTGAAAATCAACGAGTCCGAGTTCGTAATTATCATCCTTCAAGTCTATAGGTGGAAAGTAATCAGTGCTAAGCACAGAATTTTTCCCGCTTAACGTAAACGTCAACGACATCTTTGCAACTGTGAATACTATGTGCATTGAAACTATTTTATACATTTCCAGCTAAAAAATGCAAGCAGAGTTGTCCACATACACTCGTATTGAATTTTTGATACTGCGTGTGATTGTATAAAATCGTTACATGCTTTCCGAAGTAGTTTATTAACTCTGTCGGTGGTCTCAGATTTCCAAAAGAATCGAAATATTTAACACAATTACCCCGCTTTACGTAAGCTACCCAGTGTGTACCAGGACCTTTCGATTTATCTAAATTCACGATACCGCATTCGTTTAAGAACGATTTAGAGGGTAAATTTGTACGCATGAAAACACCTCGAAAATATGGAAAGTTCAACTTTCGTGCAAAGTTATATAACTGTACATTTGTCATTGCGCTCTTTGGAAGCGTTACAATTTACCGAAGCGCTTCTTTTTTTTTTTCTTTAATTCCTTTTCCCCGTTTATATGGTGCAAGGTAAAGTACATGTCCTTCCATAACACGATTGTGCCGTTTCACTTCCTCTAATGTTTTCCGTGCTGCAGATGCATCGTTGACTGCCTTGGCGATACCTGCTGCACCGCCAGCCACCGTGCCCAAAGCTGAAAGGCCTGCAAAAATAGGTACAAGTGCTGGAAGAAATCCCCCACGTTTTGCAACTGGAAGTTTGCGCGACTTCGTCTTCTTCTTCTTGTTACTTTTCCGCGGTGCCATTACTTTCTTCTTTGGCTTACTCTTTGGCTAACAATATTCCAGCAACGCGCGCAGACAAAAGTATTTTCCAATCTGGTGCGAATTCTTTTTGTGCTAATTCGAAGATCTAATTTGCATATGCACATCGTACGGCTATCGTATAGGAAGTGAAATTTTTCCTGGGATGTTTGGGTTTATATAGGTAGAGAGAGAAGTTGCAAATGATGCAATACATTATGATTTATTAAAGTATAATTTGTAACATAATTTGTAACATAATCCTTTTTTCTCTGTTAAGATGCTGCTGATGCAGCTGTTATTATTGCCTGAATACCTAAAGCTACTAATTCACAATCGATAATTGAATTTGGATCATAAATATCAGTTTCTTTGATATGCTGCACAACCTCTGCATGCACTTTTACATCTCCGTATCCCCGAACTAATGCAACAAACTCTTTAAATTTTTGTTCCACCGAATACAGTTTATCATATAATGCATTATGCATTTCAATTATACAATCATTTAAAATTACCATTTTCTCAAATGTTTTTTTCATCATGCACATACATATATCATTGCTAATCAATTTAATTACTTTTACGCCATATAGCACTCCAAATTCAACACTTATATCATTAAAATTAATATTGTCGCGTGTATCTTTTGAATCGTCAAAGAAGCTGCATACGTTGTCCGCTTCGGCTACAATCAGCGACCACGTGACTATGCTCAGCTCCAGGCGGTTGTTTCGGCTGTCTGATAATATGAGTTGCGGGTAGAAATTGTCGCCAAGTATATTTATGCCGATTTCCAAATGCTTTGTACAGGAATCCGTCAATGGATATTTTCGACCCAAAATTCGACATGATAATTGTGGTGCGATTCTAGAACAAATAAATACCGTTTAAATATGTTATTGGAACAAATAAATACCAGCAGCGTTAAATGAAATGTGTTTCGAACACTTACTTCACGTCGTCCTGATGTTTTGTCATTTTTTTGCGTGCCTCTTCTTCTTGAGTAGAACTTGCGGGGCGCTTCCTTTGGCAAAAAAACTCTTTGAAACTTTGAGAATACATATTTCACTTTTCACAATACAATCTCGCGAACGATGCGCTTGCGGTGATGGTCAATTTGGTTTTGCGTATGCTTGAAACTTTAGCAAACCCCCTACCTTCTATAGTCACGAATTGCAGTGTCAGATTTGCTGCGTCAACAAAAAACTCATTTCCAAGACGTAGAAAAAATCATTTTCAAGACGTAGAAAAAGTGACCTTCCGATAAGAACAAACAGTTCAAGGTCATGGGGTGGGGGGTTGTCATGGGGTTGAGGTGTCAAATTTCAGTTCAAGGTTATGGGGTGGGGGGTTGTCATGGGGTTGAGGTGTCAAATTTCAGTTGTAGGTCAGGACGTATCATATTTCTGCTGACGGTGGTTTCAAATTTTAGTTCAAGGTCATGGGGTGGGATGGAGGGTGGGGTGGGGGTTGTCGAGGACGTATCATATTTCTGCTGACGGTGGTGTCAAATTTCAGTTCAAGGTCATAGGGTGGGGAGAGGGGTGGATATTGTCGGGGTGGGGGGGTATCATATTTCTGCTGACGGTGGTGTCAAATTTCAGTTCAAGGTCATAGGGTGGGGAGAGGGGTGGATATTGTCGGGGTGGGGGGTATCATATTTCTGCTGACGGTGTGGTGTCAAATTACAAAAAATGCTGATGCCAGTGATTTAGAATCCGCATAGAACAACTACTTAATTGATCTGTTTAAATATATTTAGACGATAAAATTTATCTACATTAAATTAGATTAAGTTCATAAATAATTTCATCGATTTTGAAATGAATTCAATAATACTACAAGATTTGAAATAAATTGAAACCCAAGTGACGGCACGAAACGCTATGTCAAGTGCAAAGGCATGAACCTTTCCTTCGATGGAACGGCAAAGAATCGACAAATTTTTCGGATGGGTCCGTTGCCTCCGTTCCTTCGGAACGGCACGCAGCAGAACGAAACTCCTCGCCTGTAGTGGCCCAGTCCTATTGCCTAACCGTTTCTATCAAGAAACGAAGAAATGTTGTCCGAGCCGCAGCACGCCGTTGCATGCAACATGGCAACGCCTGCCTATTCAAAAGGATTCGGAACGGTGATACGATACGGCCGTTTGATACCGGTGAATACCCGGCTTTAGGTGCCCAACCAGCGACGGCAACGTCTACGCCGAATCGCGGCGAGACGACGAACGCCGGTATGTCGGAAAGACCGCCATCCCCGGCAGGACCATCTACGCAGCCGCAACCGACCAGCCGACCACAGGAAGACCGAGTAAAGACACTCAAAATGATGCGTAAATGGAACTGCCACTTCGACGGGAAGGACCCGTACGCATTCGTGGAACGTCTGGACGAACTACAGACGGCATATGGCCAAATCTACAGGAGCAATTGCGTAAATTTTTCGTACCGGCAGGCGAAAAAAGACGGTTGGATCAGCAGACCGCCAATCGGAAGCAAGGTCCAGACGAACCGCTACGGACCTTTATCACCGAAATCACGACACTGATGCGTCGCCGAGGCGAGCATACCGAGGAGGAGCTACTGGACGCAATCTACTTTAACATGGATGTAGAATTGCAACTGTATGTCAACCGATCCGACATCAAAGTCGTACACGCTCTAATCACCAGAGCCGAGATTGTCACCGGTCTTATCGCCCAGCGCCAGAAGAGTGCGCCCAAGTATGAGAACAGGCGCAGCACAGTCAGGACGGAGCCGACTGCAGGACCCTCGAACACCACCAAGGAGGGAATGATCGCCGCAAACTACAACCGCGATACGCACTGCTGGCGATGCGGCAAACCTGGGCATGACCGCTCCAAGTGCCCGAATCCGGCGATAAAATTCTGCTCCCACTGTGGAAAAGTGGGCGAAATGACCAGGACCTGCCTATGCCCGAGGCAGGGAAACGCCAAATGGGCCGGAAAGACCCGGCCCGAATAAACCAGCTAGCCAGCCTCGACCGACCACACCAGAAAAATAACCGGCCAGGAAACGAGCAACCAGGAAACAGCCGACCAAAAAAATTACCGGGTCAACCAGGCGACCAACCAGACCGGCCAGGCAACCGACCAGAAGAAAGCCAGAACATCGGCCGATACCAGATCGAAATAGACCAGCGACCAATGGCGGTCGACGACGACCAAATAGGGTCACACCAGGTGGACACGCTTCTAGACACTAGATCCGTGGCCTCGTATATCAGCAGCGAGACCGCGGAAAAATGCAACCAGACCGGATGGACGCGAGAGGAACACCAACTATCCTCCGCCCTAGCCAATGGCCAAGAGATGACCATCCATACGAGCTTCAGGGGGCTAGGACTTTACAACGGCATGCGTAGAAGACACCGCTTCTACGTCATGCCAACATTAGCCTACCCGATGCTAGTTGGCATGGATCTACTACGCAGGCTCGGCCTGCAGATATGGCTAGGAAACACACGCATGGACAGGAAAGACGACCAGAACCAGCCAGCGAGCCTGCCTGCACCATGCACCATGCATCGATCCCACTCCCGCGAGGGAGGCTATAAGTAGGATCGATCTACGCGTGGATCGATGAGTTGCCTCGGGGCCTCGGCCCCGAGCAGACCTCCTAGGAGGTCGAACCGGAGCACCGGCAGACTCGGCGTCGCGGTTTGTTCAGGCGGCGAGTTCACCGGCAGTCGGGCCGTGACGTACGTCACGGGCTGCCAGCTCCCAATCGGTCCAGCAGCCGTAGGCCTAGCTTCGTCAGCCCCGACGTTTGCCCCAGGATCACCAAACTAGTGCGCGTCCGTAACATCCGCCGGTTTGTCCGCAGGATTCCGAACGCTAGCTTACACGGCACTGCATCCGGCCTATGGCAATCGATTCCGTCCCGTCCCGAGGCTTGACCCAGGGCGAGCCAGGATTGGTCGTCGCCTCGTTCACTGCTAGGTTTGACCACGGTGTACGAGAAGACAGCCGCGTAGGCGAGCGGGCAGCAACTCCACCGCAGCGCGAAACACCGCAGCGCGAAACACCGCAGCGCGACTTTTGAATAAAAGACCGGCGGCCCGAATGGGCCATCCCTTCTCCTAGTCTTCGACGACTCCGCGTTTCATGCGTGCGCCAGAACACCGCGTCCCTCTCGTTCGCGCTCGCGCTCCGCGCTGCGCTTTCACTCCGCGCCGATAGTCCGTAAGACCGCGTAGCGACAGCTACGACCTGCGCTAGTTTGTAAAACCGCGTAACTTCTGTGACGGGCCGGGACCCGACCGTAGTTCATAAGTCATGTACAACTAGGCTAAGTGCGACACGGCTCCATCGCCAGCTCACCGGTAGATTTTCTGTTGTAGCGAGCCCGGCAGGATATACCGCCACCAACACCGGCATCTCCAGGGGCCGCAGCCGGCGGCCCACTCCCACCAGCCTAAGTTTAATTCATTTCTATTATTTTGAATAAATATTTCTATTTTGCCACTTAACACCGACTCGTTATTTCTCGAACCTGTTCCCCAGCGAACCCTGGCACGGGGAAACCGACCGCGGTGTGCAACGCCGTGCGCACCGACCAGACCGCCCCTTAACACAATATTCCATAGCTATTAATAATATCTACTTAATCGTTAAATAGGATACCAAATACATTTCAAAGTTTTCGGAGACGGCGCTAAGTTAAAAATACCCGAACAAACGATGCTGCCAATAACGATTTGATTGCGGTATGGCAAACTTGGTAACTAATAAGTCGTAAGAGAAGAAGCGGACCGTTATAGGTCTGGCTGAAAACATTTGTAATTGTAACGATTGTATCAGAAGTTGATAGCACCTTCGATGTACATGTATACTGCAATTCACGAGAGACCATACTGAATTCGCGCAACTCACTAGGTCTAGAGAGATTTTTAATAACGTGTGTTATTCCCTTCTACAGCTTGCTTCTTATTATACTTTGCGATCATATAAATGGTGGGCAGAAATATATGACGTACGATAACTAATAACCGGTGATGGTATTGTAAAGTTTCACGATACAATGAAATTCCTATTATTTTTCGAAAAACAAATGATGTGAACGCAGAGTAAGAAACAAGCTGTAAAGGGGAATCACACACGCTGTTAAAAATCTCCCTAGACTTTGTGAGCTGCGCGAGTTAAGTGCGGTCACTCATGAACTGCAGTATAATTAATTCGCAATGGGTATGTTGATTCCCGTTGAATATTATTTACTCGAAATTATCAAATGGGTCATTTATCATTGGTTTGTTGGCATGCCATTTAAACGCATGCAAATTCCTAACGTATGATTCCTAACTTTGCCAGTGCTGCAAAATCTGGCGATCTGACGAAATTTTGTCATTCGGAAAAATTGTTGTGCTAGTCTAGGACAATCCGGCACAATCAAAGAAAATTCGAAAATATCAAATTTTTGAATCATCCCCACCCTTTTTTGTTAATTTTTTTTGAAACTCGAGCTAATATCAACTTTTAACGGATGTATCTCGCAGATTGTAAATAGTACAATTCAGCACAACTTGCAAAATTCGATTATCTATCGCCGTTCGTAAGTTATACGAATATTAAATTTCATATTCCTAAAAGTTCAACATTTTTATCCGACTTCGAAAAGGAGAAGGATACTCAATTCGATCAGTATATTTTTATCCGATTTCGAAAAGGAGGAGGATACTCAATTCGATCGGTATATTTTTTTTTCTTTTTTTTGCTGGCTTTGTTCACCGATTACTCCGAGACGGATTGAACAATTGGAACGAAACCTTTTGCATCTTGTAGGATATGTCTTCCGATTGGTCCCGTTATAAAAACATTTCGCATTTTTTTATTCCGAACGGTTTTCATTATTGCAAAATACGTTCTGGTTCAAGGAATGCACCGATTGCGATGAAAGTTTTCACATTTCGTAGATGATTCCACGATGATTCCATTTCCCAAAATTTATGTAACTTCTTATTGTTAATAACTATTATTATTGTAATGAAAAGCCTATTCTTTAGGGTTACCCTCCAAGGAATATACCGATCGCGATTTTTCAAAGTTGTCCCTGCAAGTAAACTTCGTCAGTTTCTTTACCAATTGGTTGCTAATAAATATAAAAAATAATAAAAAGGCTTGGCTTCCTTCTTCACGTATCGGAAGCTGGCAGCCGATTTGGACTGTTTCTTTGCAAAAGTAACTGTCGTAATCTTTGCATTTCTGCGAGTGCTCTCTCCTCATGCGGTTTAACGAGGACTTTGTTTGGTGCTAAATCAGATAAAACTAGACCAGCTAAACTTTTAACACGACTAAGTGCAACGTAAATTTGGCCTTTTGCAAAACTCTTTTTGCCAAGATCAATTACAGCTTTGTTTAATGTAGTCCCTTGTAATTTGTGCACCGTTACTGCCCAACTTAGAATAAGTGGTAACATTCTGCGCTCGACGTCTCCATAACCTTTCGTCACTTGAAACGTTGCTACAACAGGAGATATTGGAATGTAACCGTCGGTATCTTTGAATCTATTTCCAATCGACTCGTCGTCAAATTTTATAAGTACTGAGTCTGGCAACTCTCCCTATTCTAGTTGATCTCTTCGAAGTGCCGGCCATGTAAATTTCTTTACTATTCCCATTGCGCCGTTTATCAAACCATCAGAAATTGATATATTTCGTCGCAACATGATTCGTGATCCTTCAGTTAACGTTATTGTATGTAATAGTCCGCCACAATTATTTACATTTACAGGTATGACATTTGCTGGCGGCCTTTTTCCATATGTACCTGCCTCACGGGACTCGTCTATTGAATCAATGATGTACATTCGATGTGATTTTGCTAATTCTTCAGTCATCTTTGAATTATATTCATCCATTAATTATATCGTTGGGAATATTCTTACTGCTGCACCATCCTCGAACTCTCCGGTTAGCGGAATTCTTCTTCGTTCGCATAGTATTTCCAGTTCACAAGTTGTCACTTCTCCAAACCGAAGGTTATTCAATAAATCGATAAACTCAACGTCATCTCTTTGTCGCATATTAATGGTGAGTTCGCAGAATGAAAATTGGTGCCATAAATTAATTTCTGCAGTACACCAATGTGGCTGTACAAAACACCAGTGTCCTTTTACTGGGGGCAACTGCATGATATCGCCAAAGAGAAGTACATTTACGCCACCAAATAGTTTATCATTTGTTTTGAATTCTTGCAATCTTAAATGAATTATTCGCAAATTCTCATAAGACACCATTGATATCTTGGCGATATTCAACCATTTTGTATGACGCCACTTTCGTCTCTCCTGTTCGAGCCTTTGTCCTGTCAGTCGTCGATAGGTCATTGCAGTACCTTTTTCAATAGGTAACGAGAACAAGGAATGCAAAGTTTTTCCGAATATTTGACGGGCGGCGACGCCAGTCAAAGAAGCTATGTTCAAGCGTCGAACGTTAACGCTTGAAATTTCTAGAAGCTAGATCGCTTCCTTCGTCTCAGCTGTTCGTTCCGTCGACCTCCAGCGATCTCACTCGCTCCGTTGGCCGACGTAGCGAGCCGACTGAGCTGGTAGGCTGGCGGGCGACGGCGGAGACGGGGGGGAAACATAATATAAATATGCCGCCGCATACTTGCGAACGCCGCTGCTTCTTCTTATACGTCTTCGCGTACTAGTTCTTCTGAATTTCGAGCGCGTTGCTTCGGAACGCAAGAACTGTTTAACATTTCTTTCTGATTAAACTTTATTAACATACAGCTACAGAGTCTAAACTTTTCTTATTCATAAATTGCGCCTTTTTCTATACGAGTTTCGTAAACTGGAAGTCTATCGCTTCGGTAAGGTCGCGCACCGGCAAAAAATCGCTTCCGAATCCGTTTTCTAACCCCTTTCCCGGTTAAGGGGCGAAAACGATCAAACATTGGTCCTTCGAGCCGGATTGTGCGGTCAACGAACGTTCTTCCACGTCGCGAGTGAGTGGTGCTAGTGACCCCCTGGAAAATTGTGGCTGGACTCCCACGCCGGAAGACTCACCCGCCGCTTCAAAATAGGATTCCACTAACCAGGCAATCAGGCATCGGAAAAAGGAGTCAAACAAGAGAAAGATAAGTCTTATTCTTTATCTAAATCATTTCTCTTGCCGTAACGGTTTCTCCGTGACGTCATCCGCTTGGGCGTTGTC
Organism: Osmia bicornis bicornis; assembly: GCF_907164935.1. Classification (NCBI taxonomy): domain Eukaryota; kingdom Metazoa; phylum Arthropoda; class Insecta; order Hymenoptera; family Megachilidae; genus Osmia; species Osmia bicornis. Next base: position 12,250,943 of record NC_060218.1, read on the forward strand.
TTCTGAGGTCGAGCCTGTGTTTGTAAACGCTTCGGAACGTCTCGAACTTCGAATCAACACTCGTTACTTCTAACGGCTTCGGAAACGCCCAGTTCTGAAAAATAAAAGGATTACGATGCCTGCGACGGAATACGCGGATATTTTACGGGAACAGGAGGAGCTCGGACGTTGGATCCAACGGTTTTGGACCAACCTTTGTAAATTGGGCAGGGAAAAAATTACGCGGGCAGTTTTAGAACAGCGTAGAGGTCTCCTTGAGCGATATTGGGATGCGTTTTTAAATGGTCACCGTCAACTGTTGCGATTCAAGGAAGCCCAGGACAGTGCTTACGTGGACCAAGACCGCTTTTCTACGATAGAAGAAGCTTATCTTCAGGTCGCGGCTCAGATGGCTCAGTACCAAGAGGACCTCGCGCAGGCGGGCCCCTCGCGTGGAGTACAACCCCCTCCAGAAACACCGGAAAAGCCGCAATTGCCAAAAATACAATTACCCACTTTCTCAGGAGACCCCTTAAAATGGGAGAGTTTTCGAGATCTTTTTAAGAGTCCCGTTCACAGCGTTCCCAACCTTCAGGATGTACGGAAATTGCTGTACCTTAAGTCGGCCTTAACCGGAGAAGCAGCGGAGGTCATCCAAAATACGCCAATCACCGATGCTGGATACCAAGGAGCCTGGGAGGACCTGGAGCAGCGGTACGGGAACTTGCGTCTTCTGTCTTTCGCGCACCACAGGACCCTTCTTTCCTGCCCTCCCGCGCAACAACAGTCTGCCGCGGAATTGAAAAGGCTGTTAGACACATTCAAACAGTCGATTAGAGCGTACACTGCGCTGAAAAAACCGGTAGCTCAGTGGGATGAGTGGTTTGTTTATTTCTTAAGCCAAAAATTGGACAAAACCACGCACCTGGTCTGGGAGACCTCTCTAGCTGATAGCCGCGACGTACCGTCGTTCCGGCAGCTCTCTCTCTTTCTGGAAAATCGCATCCAAGCGTTGGATGCTGCTCAGGAGGCCGACCCAGTGTTGCATCCCGCGACATCCAAAGGTGCTCCGGCTAAAACAAAAAGGGAGGCGCCTGTAAAACGCACTAATGTAGCAGTCTTAGCTGCTTCGGCAAAGAGTCCCGCCCCTCGTAAGTGCCCCTCGTGTGCTGGAAATCATAACTTTGCTTATTGTTCAAAGCTAAAGGCGCTTCCACCTCGGCGCCGGAAGGAGCGAGCCCAGCAACTACAGGCGTGCTTTAATTGCTTGACCGTTGGCCACGACTTAACCAAGTGCCCGTCAAGCCAAGTCTGCTTAGCTTGTGGCCACAAGCACCATACGCTGCTCCATGATGCGATGCCGAGTCCCACGAAGAATACGCCCGCGAACGTCGGAGACCTTTCGACATCGCAAACTTCAACGGCCTCCACCGAGGCCGCTTCCTTTGCCTGTTCAGCTACCACTCGACCCGCCGCACTATTAGCGACGGCCAAGGTGAAGGTGGAGGCACCATCAGGAGAACTTCTCGAGGTCAGAGCCTTGTTGGACACCGGTTCGGACACGTCGCTTGTATCTGCTTGGGTAGCTCAAGCACTCCGTTTGCCACGGCGGGCGGTCAGCGTCGCCATCTCAGGAGTTCAAGAGAATGAAAGCGGAGTGGCGAAAAGTGAGGTTTCTCTTTCCTTACGCTCTCGTCTGGACCCCAGCTTTCATTTATCGGTTCGAGCGTTAGTGCTGCGGAAACTTACTGCGTTACTTCCCGCTCGAGCAGTGCACTCACAATCCTGGCCGCATCTTCAAGGAGTGACTCTTGCGGATCCGGAATACGGAGTACCCTCTCGTATTGACTTAATCCTGGGAGCTGATATTTGTGGAGTTTTGTTACAGGACGAGTCGCGGGTCGGGCCGGTTGGCACACCGACGGCGAGGCGCACTCCTTTCGGGTGGGTGTTGATGGGCCCAGTCTCCGACACCAAAGGTCAAGGCAGCAAGGCGGTCGTCCACAGCCTTCACTGCCAAACGGACGACTCAACCAATAGGCTGCTTCGACGCTTTTGGGAGGTCGAAGAGCTACACGAGCAGCCTCCGTTATCACCAGAGGAACGGGAATGTGAGCGGCACTTTCGAGAGACACATTCTCGGGACGAAACAGGCCGCTATTCGGTACACCTACCTTTCAAATTGGATCCAAGCCTTGCCCTGAAGCCCTGCAGATCAACGGCGCTAAAGTTGCTGCTCAGCTGTGAGCGCAGGTTGGCATCCAACGAAGCCTGGCGAGACAAGTACTCGCAGTTCATGGAGGAATACGCAGCCTTGGATTACATGGAGGCGGTACCGGAGTCTGCGGTTCAGGATCCAGCTTACTATCTACCGCACCATGCCGTGGTGAAGCGATACGACCCTAGCGGCAAAATCAGGGTCGTCTTCAACGCCTCCTTTCGCACCGCCACTGGATCCTCTCTTAACGACTGTTTGATGCCTGGACCGAAACTACAGTCAGACCTCTGGATGATTCTAACACGATGGCGCTTATTTCGAGTAGTATTTACCTCGGATATTGTTAAAATGTTCCGACAGATTCGGGTACACCACACGGATGCGGACTGGACCAGGATACTTTGGCGCTCCAGACCCGATCAACCTGTACAGGACTTCAGGCTCAAGACCGTCACCTATGGCACAGCCTGCGCACCCTTCCTAGCGCTGAGGGTGTTGGTCCAACTTGCTGAAGATGAGGAGGAGCGTTTCCCGCTGGGAGCGGTCGCAATTCGTCGGCATTCGTATGTGGACGACATTCTTGCCGGAGCCGACGACGAGAAAGCAGCCCTCGAATTGAGACGACAGGTTATCTCCATCCTGCAGTCGGGAGGGTTCGATCTGAGCAAATGGGCATCGAATAAACCAAGCTTGCAGGAAGCGGAAGAATTTCAAACGTGCGTGTTCCAGGACTACCCTGGAGTCAGTACCTTGGGGGTCATCTGGAGGCCAAACACGGACACCTTCTCTTTGCGTGTTCTTCCACCTCTCAATGAGCCCACGCGATACACTAAAAGGCGTATCCTATCGGAAGTAGCCAGCCTCTTCGATCCTTTGGGATGGGCGGCCCCTGTTTTAATTTTTGCAAAGATTCTTATGCAGGATCTTTGGATAATTGGCGCAGAATGGGATGAGGACTTACCTGAGCAACTACTTTCCGCATGGGAAACATTCCGAAGCAAGCTGAGCCAACTCGACGCTTTGGCAATTCCTCGCTGGACGAATTACTCGGCGGACATTGCGCAACTGGAGCTGCACGGGTTCTGCGATGCCTCCCAGCGAGCCTATGCAGCCGTTGTCTACCTGCGAGTGTCCAGGGGAGAGTCCAGCGTGGCCACACTGCTTGTGGCAAGAACCAAGGTGGCACCGGTCAAGGCACTTAGCATACCACGACTGGAACTGTGCGGCGCGGTGCTACTTTCCAAACTAATAGCGGAAGTACAAAAGGGATTGATCTTACCAGCAACCATCACGGCTTGGACGGACTCCAGCGTTACCCTCCACTGGATAAAAGGGCATGCCTCAACCTGGAAGCCCTTTGTTGCCCACAGGGTTGCCACCGTGCAGTCCAATGTTCCGCCTCAAAATTGGAGGCACGTGGCAACCAAAAACAACCCGGCGGATTTGGCTACCAGAGGGATAACGCCGTCGGAGCTCCTGTCGTCGCATCTGTGGTGGAGTGGACCCTCTTGGCTCGTCGACCCCCCAGATCTGTGGCCTGCATCACCTCTAGGAAAGGTCGAAGAGGCGGACTTGGAGAGGGGCCGAGCACAAATCTACCTGGCAAAGGAAAACGAGGAGAACGATCTCCTATCAAGGTTTTCAAGTTTAACACGCTTAACGGCAGTGATTGCTCTCTGCTCTAGATTTCATCGACTTACCAGGAAGCTGAACACCGAAACCGGGTTTATCCGGGCTTCGGAGCGAGACGCTGCTCTACGGATCGCTATCGGGCTAGCTCAGAAGTCCGATTTCCAATCAGAGGTCGACCAGCTTCAACAGAGCAAGGAGGTACGGCGATCTTCCGCTCTTAGGGCCTTGAAGCCCTTCCTGGATGACCAAGGACTACTACGCGTCGAGGGCCGCCTCGACCTAGCCTCTATTCCCTACAACGAGAGGCACCCTTACATCATCGGGAAGAAGAATGCTTTGGCTACTCTTTTGGTTCGAGATGCCCATCTCCGCACCTTGCACGGAGGACCGCAACTCACCAGGAGCATGCTGGCGCGACGCTACTGGATAATCCATGGCCGTTCGTTGGTGAGAGACGTCATTAAAGGGTGCGTAAAATGTGCTCGCTACAGTGGTAGGCCGACCACGCAGCTGATGGCCCCCTTACCGCTCGAGCGCATCACTCCTCGGCGACCCTTTCTTTCCACCGGGGTGGACTATGCCGGACCGGTGAAGCTGCGGACATCACCAGGAAGAGGACACAAATCCTACAAGGGATATATAGCGCTGTTCATTTGCCTTACTACACGCGCAATTCATCTTGAAGCTGTCTCAGATCTTACCTCTGCCTCATTCCTAGCCGCTTTTCGCAGGTTCGTCAGTCGCAGAGGTCGCTGCGCCACCATGTTGAGCGATAATGGGACCGTTTTCCACGGAGCGGACCGGGAGTTGCGCAACATGTTCCGCGGCGCCTCCGCCTTTTACTTAGACGCCGCAGCTTCGTTGGCAGCCGATGGCACGGACTGGAGCTTCATCCCTCCGTATGCTCCGCACTTCGGGGGCCTATGGGAGGCAGGAGTTAGAACGGTTAAGCACCACCTACGGAGAATCGTCGAAAACGCTACGCTTACCTTCGAGGAGATGACAACGCTCTTGTGCCAGGTGGAAGCATGCGTAAATTCACGGCCGCTACATCCACTTTCCGACGACCCCTCGGACCTGTCGGCATTAACACCCGGACACTTTTTAATCGGTGAACCCACTTGTATCGTTCCGGATCCAGAATCCGAATCGCATAATATTTCTCTTATTTCGCGTTGGCGACAAATTTCTATATTACGTTCTCACTTTTGGCACAGGTGGAGGCGGGAATATCTGCAAAGCCTTCAGCAGCTTCCCAAATGGCGTCAGCAGAAGGAGAACCTGGAGCTGGGGACACTAGTGTTACTACGCGACGAATTGCAACCTCCGGCAAAATGGCCGCTGGGCCGAGTCGAAGCCCTTCATCCAGGGCCAGATGGACGAGTGAGAGTAGCCACCTTGAGAACTATTAGCGGTTCTGTCACCAGACCAATAGTCAAGTTGTGCCCCCTCCCGGTGTCTTCTGCTGACGTCACTTCATCTGCTTCGACGTAATTTTCCGTTTGGAATTTTTCCATGCGTTTAAAAATTTATATAGTTTATGGCGGGCGGTTTGCTGCCATAGTCGATTCAATCGTATATTTCTTTTCTTTATACTTTATATTTTAAGGTTACTTATAACGTTCTTTTTTTATATAATTACTTACCTTTGTATTATATTAGTTGTAAGTCTTTTCACCTTTATACACTTAAAACTACACACTTGTTCAACGGTCTCATGCGCGTAACTATACTGGACGCTTTAAGGTTATATATGGGCCATGTTTCTTTGAAGCAGTGCGTGCTTCTTTGCCGTCCAAAGAAGGCGGGCGGTATGTTCAAGCGTCGAACGTTAACGCTTGAAATTTCTAGAAGCTAGATCGCTTCCTTCGTCTCAGCTGTTCGTTCCGTCGACCTCCAGCGATCTCACTCGCTCCGTTGGCCGACGTAGCGAGCCGACTGAGCTGGTAGGCTGGCGGGCGACGGCGGAGACGGGGGGGAAACATAATATAAATATGCCGCCGCATACTTGCGAACGCCGCTGCTTCTTCTTATACGTCTTCGCGTACTAGTTCTTCTGAATTTCGAGCGCGTTGCTTCGGAACGCAAGAACTGTTTAACATTTCTTTCTGATTAAACTTTATTAACATACAGCTACAGAGTCTAAACTTTTCTTATTCATAAATTGCGCCTTTTTCTATACGAGTTTCGTAAACTGGAAGTCTATCGCTTCGGTAAGGTCGCGCACCGGCAAAAAATCGCTTCCGAATCCGTTTTCTAACCGCTTTCCCGGTTAAGGGGCGAAAACGATCAAACAAGCTACTTCAATGAAAGATGGTTTTATCATCGTATCAATTGTAGGATTATAGCAGCGTTTAACATGTTCAACAAGTAATTTAAAAATAAACGACTTACCGCTACCAGCTCCTCCGGTAATAAAAAGCAACATTTGTTCGGTATTTTCATCATCATCATTTTGTTTAATATCTTTCTCAATTACTGCGGAAACTGATTTCAATAAGTCTTTCTGTTGAATATTCAGACTTCGAATGCTATTAAGGAATACGTCTTTGGGCATTGCACGTGTTTCTTCTTGCTGTTGATCTTCATATAAATCACCTTGATCATAATATACTGTTTCGTCAGCATGAATTCTGACTGGTTCTCCTAAATGTTCATTATTAGTTTCTTCTTCGTGTACAACATTCAAGGCAACAGCCTGGGCGAGCGCCGCTTCAATAATTTGCTCTGCGTGAGTAAATTGTTCGACGGGTGCGTTACCCAACATAGGTTTCAACTCGCGTTGCCGTCGAAGAAAACATTGTTCCGAGGATTCGTTTTCGGACATAAGTGTACTTTCATCACGAAATGGAATGTGACACACTATTAAGTTATAGAAATACCCTCCCTATCACTGTTTAAGGTATAATATCGGTGGCGAAATACAGCTGGTTTTTTTCTTATTCGCATTCGGGTATTGTCCTTTAATTTTATAAACCTCGACCTCGATATTTCGTCATCGTCATTTCTAAGTTCTGCATCTCCATCCTCTTCTGTCCACATTCCACTTGAAACTGTTTCATATCGGACAGCAAATTCAGCTAAGCTTAAATCCTCTAGATTGTCTGGTCTCTTTACGTAACGATCGAGTATGTTATTGAAAAATGATGTTTCATTTTCTTCGAATCGGAGAATTCTATATCTCTGCTTAGGTCGACAGCTGTTTATAAATACAGCTTTTCTCGAGCTCATTTTAAGGGGCTGATGGCACAACCGATATGCACATTTTATAGCACAAACCATACGTTGAGATGGAATTGCCCTAGATACCAAAAATAGTTGATCCCGGACGGTACCGCTCCGGCGTTTCGCTCGTAAAATGGCTTCTTTAATAATATTTCCTGTGTCCTGCGGCTCGCATTTACTTGCGTATTTAGCAATATAATATGCGACAGCTGTAACATTTCCGCATGGTTGAATATCCATGTTTGCTTCCCAAAGCTTTAAAAGAGTTGGGTTGTAATTGTTCACCATGATTTCATTTCCTGTTCTCTTAAGTACGCAAAAACGTCCATTGTTCGTAAGTGTGTCATCGGGACCTAAGCACATCGCTCTTGCACTTATCGGTTTGGGGAATCCAAAACGACAACAACGATTATTACAATCTTTGTAACATGTAGCAGAATGTTTATGAATTTGGACTTTTTGGACTCATATCACGATTTTCTGCTTCCAATGAACAAGATACAACTTTCTCAATAACGTTGCGGCCCTCGTTGGTAAGGAAATCAGGTACGTTTGCACACCAAAGAAGCATGTGCAAATGTGGACTTCCCCTGTTCTGAAATTATATTCTATGCCAAAAATCGATAACAACGCCACCTAGGCAATCTGAGTTTCTCAAATATTGCATTAACGCGTTTACACGTAACGTAAATTGTCTTGCAATAACTACAGGGTATCTTTGAACCAACTTTAGTCGATCTGCAAAAGTTAGGTTTTCGAATTCGGTAATGGGGCGACCATCGGATAGTAGTAATGCTTTCAACATATCTGGCCAGTTGAGATCATTGCAGGAGAACGTAGCAAACCATGTGGGCGGTCCAAGACTTTGGACCATGGCGATTAATTCCGAACAGCAGCGTTTCCAGTATGATGCTGATCCTCCTATGTTTCTCATCGTGAGGTGCATATTATCTACTAATCCTTGTGGAGTATGTTCCCCTTGGCGCATTTTACATGATACTGAAATGCTAGCTTTTGCGCGGTAGTATTCAACAACAGATAATGCGAAGAACAAATAATCTGTTCGCAGGAATCGTTTGTCATTGCTCAGAATACGCGCTTGGAAGTAATCCAGTGGTGTTATTGAGATGTCTCGATGCTCTCCAAATCCATTTTTTCCATCCGGAAACAGGGAGAACCAACACAGTTCTTCCATTCTTCTCTCTCTCTCTAGGTTCAAAGGAGGCGCTGTTTTTCTATGTATATTCGCCAGTTCTATCGGTTCATTGTCTGCGTTATTATTAGTATTACTGACTGAGACGACACTATCGATGTTGGGAACACCTTCGTCAACCGAACGTAACATGCTTGTTTCGAATATAATTCGTGTTTCGCCGAATTCTGTTCGAGGGGTCCCAACTGACAGGTGTTGCATTCTTTCTACCAGTGGAGATCTATTTCTTCCGGATACAATTGTTATAGGTGTTAACGAGTAGATATTTAATACATTGCTGTTGCCATCTTTCGCATACAAATTACGACGCAAGGTGGCCTATAAAGCATCAATAGTAGTAAATTTCATACAGCATGAGGCGCCCCGTAATGGTGCTTTATATCCTTTTGGACCTCGTGCATGGGAATCAAACAACCAATAGTAGGTGGTCTCCGACTGGTTGTTGCGTGATACGGCTACAGATGTATAATTTGCAGTAAGAATTCCGTACATATACTGTTGAAAAAACCTAATCAAACCATTTTTTAAATTTGGAAATCCTTCATCACCGTTATCAACATCAATATGACCATTTACAGCCATTTCATACCCAATGTTAATATTGACTATGTTGTTATTAAATGATATGTGTGGCAATAATTCCGTATCGGCTAAATAGTCAACATTGATTTCTCTGGGATCAGGATTACTTCGCGCTTCAATGCAATCACAGTAATATTTATCTCCTACTAAAAGTACATTATCGACATCACTAGTACACCACGTACTAGGTTCGAGCAAATGAAACGCAACACAAGCAACTGCAGCTATGCCAGTACATTGCTTACCGCGAGATTCAATACTGAACCGATCGCTAGCTTAATGCCACGAGCCTCGTAAAATAGCTACATTCTGTCCAACATTCACAAATCTACTGTTTGATTCAGTATTTCTTTCTGCAACTTCCATTTCGTTTCTTACAATACAAGGCTCTTCAACGACATCAGCTATTTCCAAAATGTTATTGGTAATATTAGAAAAACATGGTCGCACATCTTTGTACACAGCATTATTTTGTAATAGCTATTGTAAAGCTACACGAAGTTTGCCAACGTCTATTTCAAATTGTCTTTGTCGCTCCAAATTTTCGAGGCTTTTCACTACAATCATTATACCGGTTTCGTTTAATCTAAGTGGAAATTGCTCGGCTACTTCGAACACATCGCGGGAAAATAGGACTACCTGACCTTTGCACCAATCCTGACTGAAGCGATTCTGAATTTTCATTATTTTAAGAAACGGTACTATTCTGCACAACATTTGTTTTTCGATTTCCGATAAATCTGTTATCTCCAAAGGTACAGGCATGAGTTCCATTTTATTCCAGAATGCCTGTGATGGAACTTTATGTTTTTTAAGATGATTCAGGCAGCGAGAACATGTTGTTATCTTTTCTGATTCTAATAGATTTGCAGGAATTAGAGTAGTCAAAGGCTGCGTGTGTAAAGCGTAACGTTGCTGCGGATATAAAGTCTTGTAACACACTGCACACGGTACATTAGCAAACATATTAACAGCCGATTTAAAGTAGTTTTCCTGAAGGAGAAGTTCTTTTCTCCGTTTTTTAGCTAGTTCACGCATATTTCATAAACGCGTATTCCTTGATTCGACACGTTCACTTAGTAGTACTTTCCGCATACGATTTCTCACAACCATTAGACGTTGCGAACGTTCCTCAGTAGATTCGTTCGCTAAACGCCTGCGGATTAATCGGAAACGGCGTGACCTTTCCTCCGCAGATTCGTTCGCTAAACGCCTACGGATTAATCGGAACGACGTGATCGTTCCGCGGCAGATTCGTTCGCTAAACGCTTGCGCATTAACGCCAAACGGCGTGACCTTTCCTCCGCAGATTCGTTCGCTAAACGCCTACGGATTAATCGGAACGACGTGATCGTTCCGCGGCAGATTCGTTCGCTAAACGCCTGCGCATTAACGCCAAACGACGTGACCTTTCTTCCGCAGATTCGTTCACTAAACGCTTGCGGATTAATCGGAAGCGGCGTGACCTTTCCTCCGCAGATTCGTTCGCTAAACGCTTGCGGATTAATCGGAAACGGCGTGACCTTTCCTCCGCAGATTCGTTCGCTAAACGCCTGCGGATTAATTCGATACGACGTGATCGTTTCTCGGTAGATTCGTTCTTTAAACGATTAGAAATTCTGTTTAGTCGACGTTTTCTTTCGTCAATCGCTTCGCGCGATTCTTTCGAACTAGCGTATTTTCGCTTTGCAGACAATCTCAAACGGCGATCGTCAATAGTTTCTTCATGCCGTGCCTTTGCGTTCCTTTCACGTTCTTTAGAAAGACGTAATTGCTTCACATCGTCCGATTCATTCGCACGATTCTTTCTCATACGGGATGCACCTTTTGTAGGTCTATCCATAATTATATATATCGAAACTTTTTTATTTTATTTTATTAATTAGCCGCTGAAAGGGGAACTGGCCCGTTTGTTTTCACAAACAATAATTCACTTCAGGCAAAATTGGCCAGTTTCTTTGTATTCGCTTAAAGCAGAATTGAACCCTTATTATCCTTGTTTATATTTTCAGAAACAATGATTCGCTTACAGCAGAAATTGTCCGTTTCTTTAGATTTGCTCAAAGCAGAATTGTTCTGTTTGTTTTCACAAACACTGATTCGCTTATTTATATTTTCAGGAACAATGATTCGCTCACAACAGAAGTTGTCCGTTTCTTTAGATTTGTTCAAAGGAGAATTGTTCTGTTTGTTTTCGCAAACAATGATTCGCTTAAAGCAGAATTGAACCCTTTTCCTTATTTATATTAAATTAAATTTTGAAAAAAAAGTTAGAATTATGATATATTTTATGAATTAGGTTTGTTTAGTTTAATTCCTATTCTATTCCTCTGCATGTAAAAACATTGAACAGTGTATATACCATGCATTTGATAAATAACAGACGAAAATTCGTCGAATAAGTAACTCTAACACGCAAAAAACAGCGAAAAAATCGGTTTTTTATTTTTTTAACTATGGCGCACCTCTGTCAAAAATCTGAAAAAAATTGAGGATGATAGTATCAATAATATACACTTATAAAAAAGATATGATCGTAGGACCTCATCTCGTTCAATACAAAATCGCAATTTTGTCAGTATTTTTTGACGTTTTTGATTTTTCACGGCTTCGGTTTACAATATAAAAATCTGAAAAAATTCTGTAATATGTGCCTCACAAGTAGAAATGTCTCTGATTTTTTTCAGAATTTTCGAATGTCATTAAATAGGAGAAATTGGCCAAAAACCTCGCAATCACATTTTTACTCGTAACTACCCTCCCAGATGAGATACAGGGTTTAAACTTGGCACAGACTGGTCTTTTTTATCACCTATCGAATGGTTCATAGCAAGTCGAATTTGGTTTGGGGGCATTTTTGACCACCTTATCCGGCTATACCCTTTAATATCTTTGACCATATATGATATCATATACTTCAGCATGCATACCATTGATATATATACTATGGATACGAGATTCCCATAAGCCAGCTGTACAGCGGTTGAAGCGAATTGAAGGAGACTTTACTCGCCAAAGCCACCACCGTTCGATCGATGTATTGTATTAAAGGAAATAGCCAATCAGCGGTAAGATTTTGAGTACCGCCACCGACGAGAGACTGTCAAAAGACGAGACAGTCTCTCGACGTGGGTACCGCGGGTTGTCGCGGGGTGAGGGGAAGTAAAGTACACCGGTCGAACATATCAGTAATACATACGCATTCAAATAGTATAGGAATTTAAATCGACGAACAATACCACCATCTGCTGACTCCCAAAAGCAATGATTTTAAAACATATGGCGTCCAAATGGCACGAATGCAAATGGCAGGACTCGACGTCCAAACGACACGGCGTCCAAACGGCATGACGTCCAAAACGAACGCGTCAATCTGCCCGGCGTCCAAAAGGAACGCGTCCGATCGGCACGGCGTCCAAAAGAAACGCGTCCAAGTGGGCATCACTCCTTCAATCCATGTCTGGATCGAAAAAAACCTTGCAAGGCTCGCATTAATTGAATTTTTGTTCGCATTAAATGCGACCTGGTATCATTTTAAAATTCGCACTAAATCGAATAACGCACTATGTGAACTAATATTAATCGAGACTTACCTGTATACTGGTTTTCGGTCGACGCGATATGTGTATAGAAACAATAGAGAAAAGGCATACACCGACAGAGTAGGCGGTAGAATACACGTAAGCATACGTAGAATTCAATGTAGTAGTAACAATAGCTTTTCATGAATATCTCGGAAACTAAAGCTTCCGTTAATTATGCATAATGAAAAAGTTGTTCAGAATCATGTCCCCGACATCATATTAAAGGGTCATTGAAATTATCCTATGTTCAGATTAGAAACTTCCTGTTTTTTGCAGTAATAATCCTTGGCAATGAAAAAATGCAAATACTTTTTTAACGAGACCAATCGGGAGACATACTCTACCAGATGCAAAAGGTTTCGTTCAGATTGGACCATCCGTCTCGGCGTAATCGGTGAACATACAAAAAAAAGTATACACATCGAATTGAGTATTCTCCTTCTTTTCGAAGTCGGATAAAAATAATAGAGAGCCAAGATGGGAGCCCTGGGGGACACCAGATGTGACTAGGATGGATTTGGAGAGGGTGCTCTTATACTTTACTTTCTGATGTCTTCCTAGTGAGGTAACTCTATATCCATCTAAGCAGAGATCCAGAGATCCCGTGATTCACTAGTTTATCGACTAAAACATTGTGATCGACCCTGTCAAACGCCTTCGAGAGATCCATATACACTACATCTACCTGGCCAAGATTTTCCAATGTGAGAGCTATATAGCTTGTAAGACAGGCCAAATTTGTGGTGGTAGACCTGCCTCTGATAAAACCATGTTGCTCGGGAGACAGGTGTTGGTGTAGTAGCATGGATAATTTCCTGGAAACTATGGCCTCAAAGATTTTAGAAGCTATATTGAGGACGGAGATCGGCCTATAGTTACTAATAAGTGATTTGTCGCCGGTTTTATGTACAGGAGTAATTAGGCTTGATTTTCATAGTGTTGGAAAAATACCCAATTGTAATGATCTGTTGAATATAAGCCGCAGAACCCTAGAGAGTATAAACTTGCATTCCCTGAAAATAACGGCAGGAATACGGTCCTCACCTAGGCTCTTGTGAAGGTTCAGCCGATCAATCTCGATGTAGACCTCACTAATGCTTATTGTTAGATCTGGAATGTAAGGTGCGCTATTACTTTGATCTGTTAACATTGACTGAGTATAATCGTTAGTTTGGTAATTAGAGACAAAGTAATCAGCGAAGAAGTCAGCGATAACCTGTGCGTCCGAGGTCGTATGTCCGTTCAATTCCATACAGACTGGAAGGAAATGCGATCTCCTACTGGAATTTACGTAAGACCAGAAGGCCTTAATATTGTTATTAATATTAGCCTCGACTCCTCGGATGAATTTAGCATGGCAGACCTCACTAATTGTTAGACACATACTGATTAATGGCGATGTTAAGTTGTTGATAAAAATAATCAACTGCACCATTCACCAAGAGTCCAGATAATGAGCGGTCCCAATCGATGGAGTTGAAAAACTCACACATACCCCCAAAGTCTGCATTGCTAAAATCAAACTTGTATCCAGTAGGGGGGTGGGTATTGAGGAGGGAAAAGTGTGGAGCTGTAATGAGGTGCAAAGTAGAGGATGATACGGGTTAATAGGTTAATAGGAGCGGAGCAGTGGGAACAGTGGGAGGGGAGATATCGGGGAGATTAGTGAAAATGAGATCTAGAATAGAGCTAGAGTAGTTGCGATAAAAATTAAGTTGTCTAAGGCCACATATATCCAGTAATTCAGATATAGAATTATAAAGGCAGCTGACTTTGTAACTGGTAGACGTGTTTGTGAAAGGTGTAGCAGTTGAGGGACATATGACGATATTCCATCGAATGAAAAGAAGATTGAAATCACCAGCAATACGAAAGAAGGAGGAGGGATATTTTGCTGAAAAATCATTGATGCAGGAAGTGTAGCCAGAAAAAGAGAGGGAGGGGAAACAGGAGGAAGATATACAGAGGAGACAATTAGTGAGAGAGAGAGGAGATTTATTTTAACAAATAGATGCTCGAGGTGTGAGTGAGGAGGGCGGAGAAGATTACAAAAGATCTTGACGAAGATCTCGTCGTCAAGAATGAATTTGGTGTTTTCCGCGCTCGCGTTCCGCGTCTCCGCTCGCGCCTCGCGCCTCTGTTTCCCGCGATAGCCTATAATTGATTTTTCTCGAAATTGTCTGGACGCTTCCAGACCGCGTCGTTTTCGCGAAGTTTCTTTTTACCGTTGTTACAACATAATAACGGTATACATTTTTTTTGCTGACTTAAAACTACTTATACATTAAGATTTGTTGTTTGTATTCGTTATAACATTAATACTTTATCTGTTTAGAATAGTTGCTTTGTTGAACTTTATGGAAATTAAATTGAAATGTACGTTTGTAAAAAGGGGATAATAATTTTTAATTCTTTAATGTATGGTTTGGAAAGGAAAGTTTCGACACACCAAGGGGTACTGCCAGTCTCTTGCGTATTAGTTGTACAGTCAATTGTTGTCTGTATTGAGACAGCGGGGGGTATTGCCATGACACGTTGAGATAATGTACCCGACCACTGTATTGACAGTTTGGGCTTCGTACCACGTTTATCTTTGTTAGGGCGGTAGGAATATTGTTACGACCAATACACCAATTGGCTCAATGTTTCATGACATGAAGCTATTCCTTGTTTCGAGCGGAAATGTATTATCGGTTGTTTTGGGTCTTGTGGACAACCGCGCGTTATTTGAATATTGAGAAGGTCTCGAGAAGCCGACGTGTACAGATCTATAAATTTTGTTCTCGGAGTTCTTAAATTATTTTGTACTTAAAATATACTGTTCGGATTTGTTTCGTTGTTGTTATTGTTTTAATGGAAACTACAAGCACCACCCCGCGGCGCAACAATATGTATAATCACACATATGTACACACACATCAACACATACGCGCAGCACGCGAGAGGAATTCGGCTTATACAATGCGAGCAGGCAAACTGTTACGAGTCCTTGAGTAGTCGATACTTACACTCTTGTGCCTTGGAACTCAACCGCAAATAATGAATACGTAGTTAGACACAATCTGTCCTTCTCATTACAACGTAGCGTTCTAACAGTTAAGTCTCTCTTAAGTGGAGATTTGTTGAGATTGTAATGGTTTGCCCAAGTTCCATAAATCCAGGCACCGATGTGCCGTAATTTGGATTGAACCACCCGACTTCTTCCAGAAGTGTTGCGTTGTTAATTTTGTCCTGAGTAGAGCCTACAAAAATGTCGTCCGCATACTTAAGACCTTTTACACTGCTAGAAAGGTATTCGCATACTTGCGCTCTGTACAAGTTGAGCAGCAGCGGACTAAGAACTACCCCCTATGTTGACATTGCATACAACCTCCACTGGTTTCCCCGATTCATCCTAAAAGCAGCAGTGCGCTATTCTATTTGTTACAAAGTTCGCAATGAAGTTCAAACGGTTTTTAGATACACCCATCTTCTCTAGCCGTTGACCTTTATTATTAAAAGTCGGATTGATATTTGGATAGTAAGGTCTGTGTTTCTATCCATCAGTAGAGTTTTCGTTTAACGAGTCTGTTTAGCAAGTTGCACATGCATGAACTCAGAGTGATAGGACTCAAGCCTTTTTACCCTGATTTGGGTATGAAGAAAACTTCGGTTTGCTGCTACTCTTCTGGGAAAAGATTTACTACGTAGATGTTGTTTAGAGCGTCTAAAAGGGATTATTTCCAGGCTGCAGGAAGGAGTGTAATCATCCTATTGTTTATGTAGTCTGGTCCAGGCGCTGACTTGCAGTTTATGATCTTGAGTATTTTGTAAAGTTCCTGAAGTGTAAATTTCCTATCTAGGAAAGCATTAGTTTCCGCTTCAACAGTAGGTACATGACATGGCACCCATGGCGGACTCACATCAGTTTACTAATGGTTTGCTCGTACGCTTCAAGTGGAGTTTTATGCATATTAGTGGAGACGGTAGTCCATTTGTCCTTGAACAACTTGATTCTCTTCCAGAAGAGACTAACATTCGATTTTCGATTAAGTTCACCAGCCATTTTACGGAAGCGATCTTTTTACTGTATGCCGTCCAATCCTGAAAGAACCTTGCTGAACTCCACTTCAACAGTAATGCTTTCCTGCAACGGGTTGCTCTGTTGCGTTCCTTATCCCACCAGGGTACTGGTTTTCTTTTGTTGCTACCACTTGGTGTATATGCAGGGTGTTCGGTAACTGGTGGTACAAGCGAAAAGGGGTGATTCTACATGAAAAAATAAATCGAAAATATACAATAAAAATGTTTCATGTGAAGCTTTGTTTTCGAGAAAATCGACTTTGAGTTTTCGCCAAGAGATTTTTTAAACCAACATTATCAAGGTTGGATTGGTCGTGCTGGAACAATAGCTTGGCTGCCACGCTCTCCTGACTTAACTCCGCTTGACTTATATTTATGGAGTCATATTAAATTAACTGTGTATTCTGAAGAAATCACAAATTGCGAGTAATTAAAAGAAAAGCTTATTGTACCCTTTCATACATTAAACCAACAGGTTCGAAAGCGTTCATAGAAATTTAATTAGAAGAACAGAATTATGTATTCGTCAGAATAGGCAACATTTTCAGCAATTTCTATAATAACATACTTTACTAGCTGGTTACCCGGGCTTCGCCCCGGAGTACATGTAGGACAAATAGGTGATACTCCGCATCTACAGTAATGCTCGGCTCACTGAAATCTGCTCGGTTAAATTTGCACAACCCAGCCCCACTCTTCTCCCACCACTCAGCACAACGAGCTCGGCGAAACCTGATCTCAGTAGACAAGGACAGAAAATGAATACAATGAAAAGAAAGAGAACAGACGCACATCAAATGGATGCCGCGAATGGAAAAAGTAAACATGCAGTAAAGAAAATTTTATTTTCAGTCATTTTTGTCTTATGTTTATAATTGTAGCACCGATGGATAGTTGACATTCTTCCAATTAAAATGAATCCAAACACGATATAATTTGAACCATATTTACTGTACATGATCCATTATGATTAACTCTACGTGATTTCTTATGAAATTATTAGATAACGTAAATACAATCCGATTTACGTCGTGTTTGGACTCATTTCAATCAAAAGGATCTCAATAATCCAATGGTATAATTTGCATAAAAATAAGTTGAAAATGACTGATAGTGAAATTCTCGTTACTGCATGTTCACTTTTTTCACTCGCGGCATCCCTTTGAAGTGCCGTGCATCGACCGTCGCTGCTAGACGTAGTACGTCTATCTCGCTTCCTCCTATCGTATCTATTCTCTTACTCTGTCAAGTTCTGCTCGAGTCAATTCTCGGAATAAAAACGCTACCCTGCTCGCGTTAATTTCACTGCTGACTCCCGAACGTAATGAAATTTAGCCGAGCATTACTGTATTCTCTTCATCTGTTTACAATACATTCTAAGCGTAAACTTCAGTTTGATAATGAGTGGGACACTCGAAACACGTTTCCCAAGTGGACAATTAAAATGTCTCGTAAGTATTACACGAACCTTAAACATCTATGTAATGTAATTGTAATTAAAGTTAGGGACAACTTCATAAATAAAGATGATTTTGTTGATGCAGTTGGTGTTGCTGTTGCTGCAGCAATTGTTGCAATTGCAGCGGCAACCGCAATAACAGCAACAGCGATAACAGGAGCAGATACGACAATGTAAGTAATAACATTGTACATTTTTTGTTATGAAGTAAATAAATGATCACGAATATGTATTACTACTCTACTACGTAAAATATTTATTATATATATTTTTCAGATTATTGACGCGGACAGCGCCACGGCCGCGAGCGTGCCCGGTGATACTAGTGCCGGGCTCGATATAATAAATTTAACATAATTTTTAAATAACATGTTATCGATCAGATAATAAAAAATATTTTTCTCAAAATATTTCCTATGAGCTGTATTTATCATTATCTTGGAGACAATATATTGTAGTGCAAACTGACGCATAGTGGCAAAGTAGTATAATGAGCGAAATTATTTTATTCGAAACCAAATAAATAATTACAGGGTGTAGTCTGGACAACGTACACCTTAGTATGCGATCGCCGCTTTTCTACTGTGTCTGCAGGCAACAGCATGACGACCGATGACCAATATATATACCTTGTGTATTGATGATTTCAACATATTGTAGCTATGACGGCAGCCAGGAATCGAATGTAGCCTAATCTAACCTAATTTAATCTACCTAATCAGTGAATTAGGTTGGGTTAGGCTAAAGTAATATTTTGGTCGCCGTTAGGCAACCAAATACATACGCTGAGATTCCAAATTATTAAAATTAGTTAGATTTGATTTTTAAGCCCACCCGTTATATATGTGTGTACATATATGGCGCCGTGTTGCTGCATGCAGAAACAGAAGAAAAGCGGCGATCCCATACTAACACGTACGTTGTCTCGATCATACCCGGATAGGCAGAATTCAATGCGGTAGTTTCAACAGTTTTTCGGAAATATCGCAAAAATCCTATACTGTTATATGTATAGAAAAAAGTGGTCCAAAATGTTGATTTCTACAACATATTTAAAAATTATCGAAATCGGTGATACCGTCTGTAATCCAAATAATTACCTTCACCCCAGAATCTAGATTTTCGCCTTCAGAGGTTGATTAGAACAAAATCCTGAATTATGTTTTAATCAATTGTATGGGTGACCTTCGTAAGCAAAAACCAAGTCGATATCTATCGGGCCTAAGAGATATTGAAGAAACCCATGTACATAGATTTTAACCCTTTTTACACACTTAAGGGTCGAATTTCTAAAAATCCCTTCTTAGTGGGTGCTTACGTCATGAGAGGAATACACTACCCGAATTTCATGTTTCTAGGTTCAGGACATTTGTCTTTATATATATAGATGATTACTTCAACATCCTATTTCATTACGTGTTCCTAATTTTCCGCTACGATAAAAACAAACTTAAACTACGATAATATCCATGGAGACAACGATCCACAGTGACATCCGTTATAACGCCCCATGATCAAGTGCACGCGTACCCAGCAAAAATTCAAAGTCGATTTTCTCGAAAACAAAGCCTCACATGGAATTTTATTCTATATTTTCGACTTATATTTTCATGTAGAATCATCTCCTTTTCGCTTGTACCACCAGTTACCGAACATCCTGTATATGTTGGGAGTGGCTGCTGCTTCTCTAATTGCATTTGTGATGATTGAATATTGCTTCAGAGTGGACAACTCTAACAATTCCCTTGACTGTAGAAGGGTGTATTGAGATTTAAAATAATTGGAATACCATGCTTAGTTAGTTTTCTTTGTGGTAAGCCTGTTTCTATTTCCAATGTAAATATAACGTAAGGATTGGATGGTGATATCCATAGGGTAATGATCTGAACCCTATGGATCATTCAGTTAGGAAGTCTGGGCGCACACATTCTTGATACATTCTTTTGCACGAATTGCACACATGGTAATTTAATAAAAAAAAACTCACCTGCCACACTGGAACTTAAGATATAAAAATAACTAGACAATTTAACAAAAATAATTACTGTTTAACACTCCTCCTGCATCGTAAATCTATAAATGTCTTATAACTTAACGGTTTAATCAGTATGTCGGCTAATTGCTCAGGACTTTTCACTTTCCTTAAGGGGGTAGACTAGGGTAATGCAGCGCGTTGACATTACCGGCAAAAATGGGCCTATTAATGGGTTTACGGGAATCGGTTATTTGTCCTTATAAGAGAACACATAGGGCTGGGTGAGAGCTCATTCGAAAGAGGAAGGTCCAATGCAGGGGGCTCAACCGATGGTTTAACGAGATTGTGTTGATATCTAATAATATGAGTGTCCAAAGTAGAGGAAAATCGAGAAAATACGCCCGCTGAATCCAAGTACATTTTAAGTAACTATAACAGTTATGTGACTAAAACGATTTGTTGAGCCCCCTTCATTGAACCTTCCTCTTTCGAATGAGCCCTTATTCAGCTCAAGACCTTTTCATATAAGGACGAATAACCGATTCCCGTAAAAGCATTCCCAAAGACGAGTTCCGCCATTATCTGGATACTACAGAGCAAGTTACGTGACAAATTTAGTTCAGCTAATAGTTATAAGGTGGCGTCTAAGTAGAAAGGCTGCCGATCTGGAATCGTAGCCAGAATCAAGCGTCAGCTTGATTACGTCACTCGAACTGTGATACGAAGGCAACTGAAAAAGGCAACAACGCCCGAACGCTGAGTGAGACGCACTACAGTCATGCTGTCCTTCTCTCATTCTGCATGTTGAGATTGTCCCTTTTCTCTAAGATTTGACTGCCGCCCGCCTGGATTTTTCACAGCGTCCCATAACAAACCTCGCCCCATTCAAACTATATCGTGTTTGGTATCATTTTAATCAGAAAAATTTCACCAATGCGCTAGTAAAAATTTCATTTAAAAAAAGTCAAAAATAAAAAAGTTTTATAATTGAATTAGTATTAGTCACACCGATATGTTTCGGCTCTTTCCTTTGATCATTGGACCTCTCGCTCTCTCCTCCACTGTCTGTCCCTTTCTACGTTCACGCTTGGCTGCCCATCGCATATAATCCGAGATTCGACACCTCGGCTGAATATATGATTTGTTGCACATATTCAACTTTTACTGTATAGTCGCGAGGTCCCTCCATTTATTAGTTCTAATAGTACCATAGTACTTTTTTATGCATAATGTTTCAAGGAGTTGACAAGTAAAAAAAAAATGCAATTCCATTTAAATAAAAAGTGGATTTGCATTTTTTGAGTGCATCGTTGCATTCACGAAGAAAATGAAATCACAGAAAAATAGACATTATCATCCCATTGAACTTTTACATAAACAGCTTTTTCCTATCTCTTACCAAATTCAAGATATAACCCGTCCCAATTGCATGACATATCCTGTATACTTTTATTAATTAAGAAACATTTATTTAAAAAAGGTAATAACTTTTTCTAAAAATAATTCTCAGATTGCACGTTCCTTCGCTTCTTTAGAGTAGGCATATATTTTTCAGCAGCGAGGAGTGCTACGGTGCGCTATACAGGGTGTCCCAGAACTGGGGTAGGAGCCGAAGAGGGATGATTGCTGAGATCATTCTAAACAACTTTTTCCTTTGCCAAAATGTTGTATAAGGCTTCGTTTTCGAGTTATTAACGAAAAACAGTGGCCAATCAGAGCACGCCCTTAGCGCGGGCCGAACCACGAGAGTATTGGGTATGCTCTGCGTTCAAACCGTGGTCGTGATCAAGTGCATCGGCACCACGTTGGTGTAATAGGATTCGTTGTTGATGAGCAATCAATAATTCGATACCATTATTTCTTTCTTTTTTTAATTTATTATTCGATTCAACTTTTGCCCAACGAATCCTATTATACCGACGTAGTGCCGATGCACTTGATCACGACCGCGCGGAGCATACCCAACACTCTCGTGATTCGGCCCGCACTAACGGCGCGCTCTGATTGGCCACTGTTTTTCGTTAATAACTCGAAAACGAAGCCTTATACAACATTTTGGCAAAGGAAAAAGTTGTTTAGAATGATCTCAGCAATCATCCCTCTTCGGCTCCTACCCCAGTTCTGGGACACCCTGTATAAAATCCACGCGTTTGGTCAGTCAGAATTTATCGGAGCGGGACAATTCTATCGTTTGGGTTGAAAGAAGGATAGCATGATCACCATACATCTCACTCTAAACGCGCGCCAATGTTTCGCTTTCGTTCTTCAGGCGTATCGTGGCGATGCCTCTGGCGAGATGAGCGTTTGAATGTGTTTGTAAAAATACTTGAGGCGCTGTTGCCTTCCTAGATCGTGTTGCGCGCACGCTAGCTGAGAATTAAACCTTTCAAGTTCGTAACAAAACACGCAAGTGGCTCCACCAGGCCCAACGAAAAAACTACTGTAATACTGACGTCACCGATTCGGGACGTCGGTATTACAGTAGTTTTTTCGTTGGGCCTGGTGGAGCCACTTGCGTGGTCCTTTACGAACTTGAAAGGTTTAATTCTCAGCTAGCGTGCGCGCAACACGAGCTAGGAAGGCAACAGCGCCTCAAGTATTTTTACAAACACATTCAAACGTTCATCTCGCCAGAGGCATCGCCACGATACGCCTGAAGAACGAAAGCGAAACATTGGCGCGCGTTTAGAGTGAGATGTACGATGATCATGCTATCTTTCTTTCAACCCAAATGATAGAATTGTCACGCTCCGATAAATTCTGACTGACCAAACGCGTGGATTTTACATAGCAAACCGTAGCACTCCTCGCTGCTGAAAAATATATGCCTGCTCCGAAGGAACTTGCAATCTGAGAATTATTTTTAGAAGAAGTTATTAACTTTTTTAAATAAATGTTTTTTAATTAATAAAAGTATACAGGATACGTCATGCCATTGGGACGGGTTATATCTTGAATTTCGTAAGAGATAGGAAAAAGCTGTTTATGTAAAAGTTCAATGGTATGATAATGTATATTTTTCTGTGATTTCATTTTCTTCGTGAATGCAACGATGCACTCAAAAAATGCAAATCCATTTTTTATATAAGTAGAATTGCATTTTTTTTTACTTGTGTCAACTCCTTGAAACATTCTGCATAAAAAAGTAATATGGTACTATTAGAACTAATAAATGGAGGGACCTCGCGTCTGTACAGTAAAAGTTGAATATGTGCAACAATTCATATATTCAGCAGAGGTGTCGAATCTCGGATTATATGCCATAGCCAGCCAAGCGTGAACGTAGAAAGGGACAGACAGTGGAGGAGAGAGCGAGAGGTCCAATGATCAAAGGAAAGAGCCGAAACATATCGGTGTGACTAATACTAATTCAATTATAAAACTTTTTTATTTTTGACTTTTTTTAACCGAAATTTTTACTAGCGCATTGGTGAAATTTCTCTGATTAAAATGATACCAAACACGATATAGTTTGAATGAGGCGAGGTTTGTTATGGGGCGCTGTGAAAAATCCAGGCGGACGGCAGTCAAATCTTAGAGAAAAGGGACAATCTCAACATGCAGAATGAGAGATGGACAGCATGACTGTAGTGCGTCTCACTCAGCGTTCGTGCGTTGTTGCCTTTTTCGCTTGCCTTCGCAGCACAGTTCGAGTGACGTAATCAAGCTGACGCTTGATTCTGGCTATGATTCCAGATCGGCAGCCTTTCTACTTAAACGCCACCTTATAACTACTAGCTGAACTAAATTTGTCACGTAACTTGCTCTGTAGTATCTAGATAATGGCGGAACTCGTCTTTGGGAATGCTTTTACGGGAATACACTTTTCGTCCTTATATGAGAAGATTTTGATCTAAATAAGGGTTCATTCGAAAGAGGAAGGTTCAATGCAGGGCGGTCTGGTCACCGTTTGAGTCACAGAACTGTTTTAGTGACCTAAAAAATACTTGGAATCTGCGGATGTATTTTGTCGATTCTTCCTCTACTTTGGACACTCATATTATTAAATATCGACACAATCTCGTTGAACCATGACCAGACCGCCCTGCATTGGACCTTCCTCTTTCGAATGAGCCCTCACCCAGCCCCAAATCTTCTCATATAAGGATGAAAAGTGTATTCCCGTAAACCCCTTTTTAGGCCCATTTTTGCCGGTAATGTCACCTCGCTGCATTACCCGTGTCTACCCCCTTAACTCTACAGTTCCTCTAATATGTACCTGAATGAATTTTCTCTGAATGTCAATATATTTCTTTCCATGTGTTATCTTCCTTTCACTGGTATTCTGTAGCATATGCACAGCAGAGTGGTTATCGATACATAGCATAGTGGGTTCATTTAAATCCAAAGTGTTTAGCTCATTTGCAATACAGCGTGTCCAGCATATCTCATTAATTGAAGAAACAACCGCTCAATATTCAGCCTTGGCAGTTGAGGTTGCAACGTGTCTCTGCTTTCTGGTGTACCAGATAACTGGACCTCCTCTGATGAGAAGAGCATCACTAATGGAGCACCTAGTGTCCTTGTCGCCTTCATAATCCAAACCAGTATAAACAATAAGCAGGAACCAGTATAAGCAATACAAGGAAACATATCGAACTGTCCGTCTCCGATTTTGATGAAACTTGGTGGATATATTAAGCAGGTGAAAATAAGGGACAGGTATTTTTTCATTGCTGCCCAATCACAAGTTTAGGGGGTGAAATCATCCCTTCAGCAGAAAAATGGTATCTCGAAATCTATCACAGATATAAGAAAACTTCTTAAGGAAAAGTTTCATGATTTCTTGAGGTGAAACAAAAGGTGGTTACAGATTTTGTAAAAAGTACTTTGTTTATAACAAAAAAATTTATTGTTACATTATTTTAAGAGATACAAAAATTTACATTATGACAAAAAAGAACCGAAATTTTAGCTGAATCCATTGATGTATAATATGATAGATTTGCCTTCTACAGTTTTGTAAATTTTCATATAATACGTGGTAATACGATTGAATTTCAGAATAACATTTTAATCTTACTGTTTTGCACACAGACACCTTGTGCTAAATAAAGTCAGATAATTGTGATACCGGGTACACAGGATACATAAACGTCAGAAAACAAAATATTTACTAAGAAATGTTATCTGCGTGCAATAACATTCTTATTTTTTACCTTCTCCCAGAGTATAAAAAGAGCGCGGGATTTGTTGTACTGCAGTAATGGAAGTTACATCGTCCGTCATTTACTAACAGTGAATATTAATCCGATTAATGTTATTAATCTTCTGCTTGCTACCTTTTGCACCAATTGTTGGCCGAAAAGTCCGATCAGTGATGCGGAAATTCAATTAAAAGAGCATTTATCAGAGATTCTACGTTGTACTATAGAAAACAATTCATTTGAATGGGAACAGTTCAATCAGTTAAACTTCGAAAAACATTTTGGTGTTCATGATGCTTATATTGTTGAAGACCAGGATACAGAAGATAGAGTATGCAGCGCCGACAACTACTGTATGTTCACAGAATGAAGACGAAATTGATTTCGAATATAAAAAGGATGCCGTTGAATACTGGATAAGTGGGAAGACAGGTAAACGGTCAATAACAGCGGTAAAACATACCGGAAGGCACAACGGGAAGAATTTAACTGCTAGATGTTTACGGATTTCGAGTTTGGAAAAACTTTGTTAAACACTTCTCGGATATGGTTATACTTTTCGATTATGATGTTAATCTTCATTTAAGAAACAATATTATTAAGCTTTAATCTCTGACACTCAATCAGTTCTCTTCGCCAAGATTTACAGATCTTTTCAAATACGCGTGGTTTAAGAGTGGCTATATAGAAAACAGGCCCCTCCATTTTGCTGCTATTATTACTTGTGCGTGGTGTAAAAAATCATTTTGCTTTCGATATTTCTTTACGGAATACCATTTCTGTGAAACTTATGGTCCGTAAATTCACAGTCTTCATACTATTTATTGGGTCGTAGGGTAATTAAGGATCTCTTTGTTATACAGTAAGTATTATATCTCTTCATTCACACACAAAATATGCCACCTGATCTGTCTTCGTACCATAGTCCGACTCGCTCTCTCTAGTTCAGAGCTCGGCAAGATTTGCACTTTCCAGCCGATTTTCAGCTGGCTCCGCCTACCGCTATTCCCCTTGCCCCGACGTTCAGCGCGCAGCCTACGAACCGTTTGAGGCTCAGGAGCGTATCACTCGTGAACATATACCGGCAATAGCTTTCCACCCCACCCGCGAGGTACTATTGTCGATGCGTTTTTCTTTAAGTGGTTGCCAGCATACGTTTACGAGTGATACACTCCTGAGTCTCAAACGGTTCGTCGGCTGCGCGCTGAACGTCGCGGCAAGGGGAATAGCGGTAGGCGGAGCCAGCTGAAAATCGGCTGGAAAGTGCAAATCTTGCCGAGCTCTGCTCTAGTTTATCCTTCTCCCCACTCTCACGCATACATCCGCGCGGCACTCGCGCTTTTTCTCTATATTAAAGGCTAGTTCGCAACGCTCAACTAACACTGTTAATCTGTTAACCGGGGAATTCCCTTTTTAATTACGCAACATATAACGGGCGGGAGCTCTTTCACTAGGACGTGTCAGTACGTCACGCCCGGAAAACGAAATTTCATATTATTATTTTTTTTTATTTATGCTTAAAATAAATGAAAAGACTATGAAATATATACGTTTTCGTTTATTTATATATATAGCACAAAGTAAAATACAAAATTACAAACAAATAGAAAAGAATACCAACAAAAATATGGAAATATCGAATTAAGAAATTATAAATTTTACAAACAGTTTACAAACAATTATAAAGAGTACAAAAAATATATATATTTTATTTAGATACACAATAAAAAATATAAAAAAGTTAACAATTACAGAACAATAAACAAAAGCACACAAATAAAATAGAAATATTGAGTTTAAAAAATTAAAATATATATATGTGAAAATTCAAAACTCAATTTCCGTGTGATATATTTTAAAACAATTGTTGATACATAGTGCTACCTTACAATCCGGACACCAGTATGTAGATTCTTCCCTAACACCTTTTTTGTAGGAAACGAAAATAGGTAGGTAAGTGTAAATACGTGCTCGTCACTGCTCACCCAGAACACGTCCACCACTCTCAATAGCGAAATGATACTGATTTTCTCCGCGTCTTAAATTCACATCGAAACATGTATCAATGACTAATACCTCTGTTGTACGAAACTATACGTCCCACCCATTCCAGGACGCAACATATATTTCAAGGACGCATTCATATTGTTAGATATGCAAAAAATGCATCTTTCAATGCGAACGCTCTATTTGGAACCTAACACAACGGAACCTTCCTTATCTACTGCCCCATATGGTTCTAGTTGCCCCCTTCTTCCTTCTCGGCGCTCCATCCTGCAAAACATCCTATTCAACTACACGTCTAGTTTTATCGCTACCCTTTCTCGTTTATTTTCCCACGTGTCCGTGCAATAATTCGATTGTGGTAAAACGGATCACCTTACTGATTTTCTCTCTTTGTGTACACACAATTGGTTAAATAAATATAATTATACACTCCACGCAGTTATTCTCTCTGAGTTCCAACACATATGTCTGTTACGAGCCGGAGGGGGCGGCTGCGTAGCCGGGGCTTAATTTAGGTATATGGTAATTGTTAATGGCTTGACCAGTGTTGTTATTAACACTGGGAGCCTAAGGAAGTAGACGTGGAGACGAACCTACGTATGGCTAACGTAGGGAGCTCCAGGAGGTTGGCTATGGTGGACGAACCTACGTATGGCTAACGTAGGGAGCCACAGGAAAGGTGTAGAGTGGAGGACGAACCTACGTATGGCTAACGTAGGGAGCCTCAGGAGAGTGATATGCGGACGAACCTACGTATGGCTAACGTAGGGAGCCGCAGGAAGCGTTAGTATTAGGTCTCGTAACTTGATTGATGTACCTCGAGCGGTAAAGGTACACCTTAGTGGGTTTCTGGACAGTAAATATAATTGTACAATAGTATGTAAATTAAACTAGTATGAGTTTATTCTCGATTCCGGACCTTACAATTGTTGTGTGTAATTGTCGCGGTATTCAATGAATTGAGCTCTAAGTTGCACGTTTGAAATGAGTTGAATAAAATAAGTTTAGTTTCGATTCCGCGAAGCAAGAATCTAATCCTTCTCGGTTTTCACGAACACGAGCAAACGGGGGCGGATTACAACGATTATAATAATGCTTAACAGCCGACAACGTACTGTATAGTTACTGTGAGTGCTTGGAAGGGACTTGAATACCCGATCTCGCAGAGTTTCCTCGTTGCAGAGATTATCCGAAAAGAACGTACTGACGTGTATCGAACTGATTCTAGACTTCAACTAGACCCGAGGTGCCCTTGTCGCCACCCTTTTTATACTCAAAAACTAGAGTAAAAAGGGTGGTGGGGACTGACTCTACGTGACCCGTAGGACCGCGCCCTTGCTTTGCGTTGGTCTCGAATTTTCTAGAAGACGGTTGGTGTCGGGTGCACACATCCGATTCCATATAAGGAAATTTCTTGAGAAGGGTTTGTAACACCATATAAGGAAATTTCCAAGACGGATACGTAACATCTCCCCTCTAAGATGAAACATCGTTTGTTACGATGCTTTCACCATTCGGAGTCGGATGAGTACACCAAAATTGCCAAATGATTCTATTACTTTTGAACTGAACTATTGCGATGTGTGGTGTGCGTGTATGTAATTGTGTATATGTGGGGACTTAGCTTAGGGAGTCTTTGATTGATGGCCACCGTTGCTGGTTGATCGGTTGGATGCTGGTCCTTGGAGTGGCTGGTCCCATGTTGGTGGAGGGGTGCCTGGGCGCAGTTTCCTGCGTTTCCTCAGGCTATCACCCGGCGTCCAGGTTGTGATGTTGTCATCGGTGACCTGGGCCAGGAGCAACCCATTCTCCCAGATGTAGGACACCGCAGGTTGTCGGTTCTCCTTTCCTCGTTGCGATGCCATTGAGGTTCCCTGGTCGATTGCCTTTGGGTCTCGTGTCTGGCTGGCACGTCCAAGGTTGAACTTGCCGCTGCCTGGCTGGAAAGGTCCCTGTGACCTTATAATGGACCCGGTGCGGTACTCCTTGAGCCAACTACCCATTTGTCCGGTTTGTATTGCGATCGTCCTTTGCGGTGTTTAAATTATCTGCTGCTATGTTGCGGGTTTCAGTCAGTCTTGTGATTAGATGAGTGAGGTAAGTTCCATAAGTATCCAATTCTTCTCCTTCTGGAAAAGAACTTGGTTGTCGGGCTGGTTTTCCAAAGATCAGCTCGTGCGGGGTGAAATTGGTAGCTTCGTGAACTGACGTGTTGTAGGATAGCGTTGCGAAAGGTAGGTACAGGTCCCAGTCCTCGTATGAATCCATGTAATGTTTTAAGTATTCTATAAGTACGATATGACTTCTCTCCAGAGAACCATTGGTTTGTGGTCTGTAACCTGAAGTAGTAACTTGTTTAATTTTGAAAATTTCTGCCAAGTGCGTCATGACTTTTCCCATAAAGCTTGTTCCTCTATCCGTTAAAATTTCACGAGGTGTTCCGAAAATTGAAATGAAATGTCTCGCGAACGCATCAGCTATGGTTGTAGCTTTGATGTTTGGTAGTGCAACGGCTATGCAATATTTGGTCAAGTTATCCTGTATGGTTAAGATGTGGCGGTTTCCCCCAGAAGTCTCAGGGAGTGGTCCAACAGTGTCTAGAGCGATTTTATCAAACGCTTCCAATGGTGTGTCTGTGATTAGCATCGGTTGTCGAGTTTTCGCTCTTACTAACTTCTGTTCCTGACAGCTTTTGCATTTCCTGATGAACTCTTGAATATCATTTCTCATTCCTGGCCATGAATATTTTGCTCTTATACGTTTGTAGGTTTTTGTTACTCCTTTATGTCCTCCTAATAAACTGCTATGGGCTTCCTCTATTATTTGTTTTCGGATGTTTTCAGATGGTAACCTTATTGTTCCCAGGCATAGGGTAATCTCTATGCTGGTATCTTTAAATACTTTATTAATCAGAGCTTGATATCTCTGAATGGTAGGTCGATCCTGCTTCCTGGTTATAGTCAGTCGAATATTTGTTGTCCTGGTTTCTCTGAGAGCGGTTCTCAAGTTTTGCAGTGCCGAAACAACGTCTTCTTCTTTGATTTCTTCCCAAAAATTCCGTGTAACAAAAACGGTAAAGATTTGAAATTCTTGCCTGGATGTGGTAATGACTTGTCCCTTCTTTGGATTATTGTTGCAGAGGTCCTCCTTTCCGAGATAGCCAACATCGACAAGCATTCTTCCTCCAGGATCAATTAGTTGGCAATCTGCGGATGTCAAGTGTGCGTAGTTTCCCTTTGTGGTGATG
Source organism: Osmia bicornis bicornis (assembly GCF_907164935.1). NCBI lineage: Eukaryota > Metazoa > Arthropoda > Insecta > Hymenoptera > Megachilidae > Osmia > Osmia bicornis. The sequence goes on from NC_060218.1 coordinate 12,281,273, forward strand.
AGCGTTTCTTCGCAATTTATTATTTTACAGCGGCCGTGATCATCTTGTTCTTCTTCCGATGATGAGTCTTCTGGGTGTGATGATAATGAGTCCGCTGCTGATTCATAGCAGATGGGCAGAGTATTACTAAAGTGCATTGGAGTGCTTTCTTGAATTTGTGTACCCGGTGGAGTCTGCGGTCTGGCAGGTTGTAGGGGTGGTTGTAAACCTTGGACATCTGGTCCGTCTGTTGGTGGTGTAGGAGGGTCAGGTAGTTCCACGGCAGTAGACGCAGGCCTTATGGTAGTCTGACTGTTTTCCTCTTCGTCGAAAGATATTAAATCTTCAGTATTTTGTGGAGTCTCGGAAGTGGTTGGACTTGGTATGAAATGACCAGCGGTTTGAGTGGAATGCGCTATTGGCATAAATGGAGAGGTTAGGTTGATATCATCCCGTAGTTCCAACAGATTTTGTGAAGGGATAGGTAATGGTGATTTTATGATTGGTGTGATCCTGTCGGTTGGATCTTGATGTATTTTCCTTCTTCTAATTGATCGGGGTTGAGGCGTGATTGTCGCTTCATCAGAACTGCTGGTATCTTCCGTGTATGTTGGTCTTTTCTCCCGATCTCGTCGCAATTCATGGATGCGTCGACCAATGGTATCCGGCTGAGGGTCCGGGTTTGGTATTGGCACTTTGAACTCCTTGTCTTCTCGTGGAATCAAAGGGAGACAGACTGTAGGAGGGTTCCGGGATAAAGCGTCTGCGTTTTTGTTTATTTTCCCAGGCTTGTGAATAACATCGTACTCGTACTCTAAGAGTCTTAATTTCCATTTTACTAGCCGTGAAGTGGGGTCTTTAACTGAATGTAACCAAACCAGCGGTCGATGATCCGTGACAAGTGTAAATCTTCGTCCGAAGACATATGGTCGGAAATACTGTACTGCGTATACCATGGCTAGACACTCCTTTTCCGTTGCTGAATAATTTCTTTCGGCTGGATTCAAACTTCGAGAAGCGTATGCAATTGGTAAGTCTCGTCCAATTTCCCCTTGGCTTAAAACTGCCCCAATCGCATGATCCGAAGCATCCGTCGTGATAACAAATGGTCGTTCAAAATCTGGATATTGTAATATTGGTTGTGTACAGAGTTCTTTACACAATAGTTCAAAACTCCCTTGTTGTTCTTCAGTCCATTGGAAAGGGGTTCCTTTTCCCAACAGCTGAACTAGTGGTTTTGCCTTTAGAGAGTAATCCTTGATGAATCGGCGATAGTATCCCGTCAGTCCCAGAAACTGTTGCACATTCTTCTGTGTTTTTGGAATCGGAAAGTTTTTTACGGCGTGAAGTTTCCTAGGATCTGGTTTAACCCCGTCAGCAGACAAAATGTGTCCCAGATAGGCAACCTCTTTGCGTAGGAATTCGCATTTATTAGTCTGTAGAGTAAGTCCATATTCCCTGAGGCGATCGAATAGTTTTTTAACTTTAATTTCGTGTTCACGCAGCGATGAAGAAAAAACAATCATATCATCTATGAACACAAGTACGTTTTCCAGGCCTGATGTTACCCGGTTCATGACGCGTTGGAATGTCGGTGGTGCGTTCTTCAAACCAAAAGGCATACGCACAAACTCGAAATGTCCATGTGGGGTTGTAAACGCGGTCTTCTGTCTGTCCTTTGGGTTCATTTCAATCTGATGAAATCCATTTGCCAAATCAAATATTGAGAAGTATTTTGCTCCGCCTACCTTGTCTAGTATTTCTGGAATATTAGGTAATGGAAACTTGTCGCCTGTTGTTTTTTCGTTTAATGCACGAAAGTCGATTACCATTCGCCAACGTTTGTTACCATCGGCGTCCGGTTTCTTCGGTACAATCCATAAAGGAGAATTGTATGGTGAGGTGGATGGTCTAATAATACCCTGCGATAGCAGAGCTCCAACCTGTCGTTGTATCTCCTCCTGATGTACTGGTGGGTACCGATACTGTCTAGTATTAATCGGAATGTCGTCTGTTGTGTAAATAGAGTGATGAAAATTTGGAACCTTGCCCAGGTTATCTCCAGGTAGGAAAAATCTATCAGAAAATTCCCTGACAATTTTGAACACATGTTGTCGTTCTTCAGAGTTTAGATGATCGGTCCTTAAAAGATCTTGGATACGTGTAGTTCTGTCTTCCTTTGTTTCCTTTGCTAGATACGAAGGAATAGGATCGTCATCTGATGAGTCAAAAATCTCATACGGATGTATGCGTTGTGGTTCAATGTCGATTTCGATTTCGTCTTCTCCGGTGTTTGTGGCTAGGACATAGCAAATTCCATCATGATTGCAGACTGCTGCTTCTCCAATGTAGACCTGTTCAGGAGTCTTGATTCGTGCTAGGTACCCTTCCATAACCTCCGGATTTGCGACTGGAACTGCAATTTGGAGAGCTGTGCGTCCTGGCAATCTATGTTTAATTGGCAATACTGGATGCAGTTCCATCTCCTCAGCGTTACTGAAGAATATAGGTTTAATAGGTTGGTTACGAGTTACCAAGGTTTTATGGTAATAGGAAATTTCAGCCCCTTCCTGTAATAAAAAAGGGCTTCCTATGAGTCCATCAGCGGAAATAGGCAAGTCCTCTACTACGTAAAATTCCGTAGCAGATCCATTAATTTGCAAACTGGTAGTTCCCAAGGTTCGGATCGTAGATGATGCGAGCCCAGCGATTTTAAGACCTTCCTTCGATGTGATTCCGGCCTTTTGTCCTAGAGCATGAAGAACTACCAGATTTACAGAAGCTCCTCCATCAATTAGAAATTCTCCCGTTCCTTTTTCCAGTTCTGGAACCTTGATCCTGATGCGTGGGGTTGGTGCTTCCTTGATTCGTCTTCCTGTTTCTAGTCTGCAAATCGGACCATTTTCCGGCGATCTTCGTTGCGTACGCTCACCGCCTCGCCGTTTGGGTGAGCGTTGTTGGAGTTTAAAGGTTTCCTCAAAGGTGAGAAATTCCCTCGTGACTCCCTTCGATACTGGAATCGGGGTCTTTCGCGGCGAGGTGATTTTTCACAATCCTTCCAACCGTGTCCGACCGTACTGCAGTTTGCGCAATAAAAGTCGTAAACATCGTGTTTGGTGTTGAACGGCTCGTCATATTTTGGCGCCTCCGGTGAGTGGTTTGGAGAGCGTGAATAATCATGCTTACGTAAAGTCAACGCCGTTGCACGTGAAGCTCGTTCTTCGAACTCCGGTTCGGAACCAGATGTGCTGCGATCCCTTGGTCTTTGCCGATAGGGTGACGGTGACTGAGGGTACACACGCCTGTGTTCCTTCTCTCGAGGACGTCTCCAGCTGAGAAAATCCTCTTCTCTACGACGACTAGGTGATGCCTTCTCCTGAATCTGTCGTCGGTTCTTGAGGCGACGTTCAATTTGTAACACAGCTTCGTACGCCTCTTCTAAAGTTTTAATCTTTTTGTCCAGAGCGGCGATTCTCCAGGCCACACGCTCCGGTAAACCCTCAAGGAAATTCTCCAAGATGTCCATTTCCATCTCCTTGATGAGCTGATCCACGTTGGTCGTGTACCTCTCGCGGATCGCGATACGAGATCCATGGGCAAGTTTGCTGGCTCTGTCGATGTACTTCCTTAGTGATTCGTCCTCACGGATTTTAAGGCGCGAAACCTCAGCTTGGAAATACGCCAAGTTCTTCCCAGGAGCGTATCGTTTTTTCAAATGTTGTAACAATTGAGTTACATTGTTGAATTGTTTATCTTGGATACTAATCCGCGCCGGACCGGTGAGTTTAGTCAACACGATACTCAGATACTCTGTTTCCGACGTATCTGGTATTAACGCGAGCCCGTTTTCTACACTCTGAGCGAAAACCGACAAAGCTGGATTCTCGCCATCGAAAGTGGGTATCGGCGCGGTAGCGAATTGAATACAATTACGCTGTGTTAACAAGGCCATAGAATTAGCCATTGTTAAGGTAAGATTCGCGACTTCGTCAGCCGAAAGCCTGGTTTCTGGCATTTTAACGCGAAAATTCTATAGAACAATTATAATACAAGACCAGTTGTATCCACGGTATCCTTACGGATATTTATTCAGTGGATCCCACCGCTGTCACCAGTTTTGTTACGAGCCGGAGGGGGCGGCTGCGTAGCCGGGGCTTAATTTAGGTATATGGTAATTGTTAATGGCTTGACCAGTGTTGTTATTAACACTGGGAGCCTAAGGAAGTAGACGTGGAGACGAACCTACGTATGGCTAACGTAGGGAGCTCCAGGAGGTTGGCTATGGTGGACGAACCTACGTATGGCTAACGTAGGGAGCCACAGGAAAGGTGTAGAGTGGAGGACGAACCTACGTATGGCTAACGTAGGGAGCCTCAGGAGAGTGATATGCGGACGAACCTACGTATGGCTAACGTAGGGAGCCGCAGGAAGCGTTAGTATTAGGTCTCGTAACTTGATTGATGTACCTCGAGCGGTAAAGGTACACCTTAGTGGGTTTCTGGACAGTAAATATAATTGTACAATAGTATGTAAATTAAACTAGTATGAGTTTATTCTCGATTCCGGACCTTACAATTGTTGTGTGTAATTGTCGCGGTATTCAATGAATTGAGCTCTAAGTTGCACGTTTGAAATGAGTTGAATAAAATAAGTTTAGTTTCGATTCCGCGAAGCAAGAATCTAATCCTTCTCGGTTTTCACGAACACGAGCAAACGGGGGCGGATTACAACGATTATAATAATGCTTAACAGCCGACAACGTACTGTATAGTTACTGTGAGTGCTTGAAGGGACTTGAATACCCGATCTCGCAGAGTTTCCTCGTTGCAGAGATTATCCGAAAAGAACGTACTGACGTGTATCGAACTGATTCTAGACTTCAACTAGACCCGAGGTGCCCTTGTCGCCACCCTTTTTATACTCAAAAACTAGAGTAAAAAGGGTGGTGGGGACTGACTCTACGTGACCCGTAGGACCGCGCCCTTGCTTTCGAATTGGTCTCGAATTTTCTAGAAGACGGTTGGTGTCGGGTGCACACATCCGATTCCATATAAGGAAATTTCTTGAGAAGGGTTTGTAACACCATATAAGGAAATTTCCAAGACGGATACGTAACATGTCCTACCCGTACACGCTATTGTTTACGTTTGACGTATTTACACGTCCCGCTCGGTTAACAGGTTAATATTGCATTTCTTGTATCATAATTGGGATTGTTACGGATAGAATTTCAGGAATAAATGTACGTATAGTAATGCTTCAAAATCCCATCCAAAAAATTGGGTGCACGTTTTTGCACTTTTTTAAGAAAATGGCGATTGAATGAAATTACACCCGTCTTGGCCGCTGCGCACGATGATAGAAAAACAGTACCAGATACGATTATCAACCAGTTAACTGCATTCCACATGTATATTCGTCATCCAAAACTTTATTTCGTCCTTGCAATATGCCATAATAAATATTCATAATTGTCGAAACTGTTTTCACGAATGACTTGTTATAGATCATAATAAATATAAATAAATATATTATAATAACACATGTCTTGGCATTTTTTAATTATTAATTCCGTTTCTCTTATAGTTATTAACAGTTTGCAGTCAAATTTTTGTTAAATGACATAAAATATGTCTAACAAGTGAAGGATATTCAACCCCTTACAATTTATGCGTGAATATTTTGACATCCTGTAGTTCAATACGATTTATATTGATACAACTTAAGTACCATAATATAGGCAAAAACTTCCCAAAATTTCATTAAAATATTTCCAATAGAACCGAAGTTACAGATTATTGGTCGCCGAAAATCGTTTTGTCCCACTGTGCGCCGCGCTGTCGCGATTCAAAGAGCGGGTTTCGCTGAAACGCCGGCTCTGACTATGAATTTGAAAAGTGTTTGTTTAATCTCTGCGCGTATGCGTTCGTCGAAGCGTATAACGAGAGAATGAGAGCGATATTTATGTTAGAAATCACACAATGCACTAAGTGTGTAAAGGAAATGTAAAAATTGAAAGTATTTCTCATGTTATCGCACGAAATATGTCGAAAATATCGGTTTTTGATTTTTATAAACACGGCGCACCCGACTGAAAAATCGGAAAAAAATTGAGGACACCCGTCATGCTAATATCTAACTATTGTGAAAGTAAAAATCTAGTATCTCGAAAGCTTCTACCCGAAATCTCAATTCTTCGACTTGTTTTTGCGTTTTTGATTTTTCACGCCTAGGATTTGAAACCGAAAAATCTTAAAAAATTAACAATTATAAAGAAACATGGCTAGAATGTTCTATAATTTTTTCAGATTTTTTGAATGTCATTAAATAGGGAAAATATGGCAAAAACCACTTTTTCTTTCTCACCCTGTAACTACCCTCCCGGTTGAGATACAGGGTTGAAACTTGGTGTACAATGGTCTTTTATTATAAGCTATAAAATGGCGTATTGCTGAATAAAATCGGCTCAAGGGCACTTTTGACCATCTTATCCTACTATACCCTTTATTTTCATTGGTCACGCGTTCGCTTTGTTCTGCTGAGGTGCCGGTTACGAACGCGACAACACTTCTCTATACAAAAATGGTGTGCGTCAACCGCATGACTTTGAAATTGCTCGTTACAGACAGAGGCCTGCTCTATTTGAATCTCTTAACAAACGCTCTGCGTATGTTCACCGATTACTTCGAGATGGATAGATCAATCGAAAAAAAACTTTTGTATCTTGTAGAGTATTTCCCCCAGTTGGTCGCGCACAGAAATATTTTGCACTTTTTCATTTCAAACGACTTTTATCGCAAAAAACGTAATGTTTCATTTATATTTTTCGGCATTTACTATGCAAGGAATGTGCCGATCACGATGGAAGCTGTTACATCTAATAAGAGATATTTCCGCGATGACACCACTTGTAAGAATTTATGGAATTAGTTATTGTTAATAACTATTGTTATAACAATAAACCTATTCGCTGGTGCTAGTCTGCAAAGAATGTACCGATCGCGATGAAACCTTTCACATTTAGTAGGAAATATTTCCGCGATGATCCCACTTGCAAAGATTTATGGAATTTGTTGTTAATAACTATTGTTATAGCAAAAAACCTGTTCCTTGGTATTACTCTGCAAGGAATGTATCGTTCGCGATGAAACCTTTCATATTTAGTAGAATATATATTCGCTATGACCCCACTTGCAAAAATTTATAAAATTTGTTGTTTATTAATCATCTAAATTCGATCAATTTTTTTTTCGGTTTACGGTTATTAGCTAAGCAATAAAAATGCAAAATCACCTTACGCTATTCTATGTATATTACGTGGCCGAAGGCTAGGTAGTGCGTATGGCTAGCGGAGCTAGCCAAAACGTGTAATGTGTTGTGACCCTTTCGGGGGGTTCACTCTATACAGGGGGTGTCGCGAAATACAAATGTTGGGCGCCAGCCACACTGTGGCAATCGAAATCAAAAAAGGGGAAAGGGGTATTGGGTGTTCACAATGGAGGGGTCTCGGGCATTTTCGTCCGCACAGTTTCGCGGGGGAGTACGCGAGGAGGAAATAGTGGGGGACGGGAAGGTGCAGGGCTAGGATGGGTCCTCACAGGGGTCCGTACGTTACGCGTAGCTTTACAATAACAGGGGTCGAAACGAGAAGGGGGTTGTCGTTGCCAATCTCACACAGTATAATCGTATGCAATTAAGGTACTCAAAGGGGTTCACCAAGATCGCTTCACACCAACTCACAAGCTCTCAAACTGCAATACCAATTCCCTCACAAAACTATCTAAACGCTTTCTCTATATGCTTTCTATACGTTAGCCTAAGGCTCATTAACGGCTCGTCGTTGCCGCTGCGACGACGAGACCGTCGCGGGATATTTTTGGGGAGGGGATGGGGTTTGGAAGGGGCCTCTTCCGGCACGGGATGGATCGATTATCGATCTTCGATACACCGGTGATCGGGGTCGATGGGGCTGACGGACTTCCTGTGGTGACGGGTGGGCTGAGGTCTTCGGGCTCGGCGATAGATGGCTCCGGGTGGACGTTTTGTACTCCTTTGGGTCGCTTCGTCGGAATTTCTTGGGAGTCCCACATTGCTCCTTTTTTGCTGGTGGGGTGGGTCTGTCGCCGGCCTCGAAGTTCCTGTTGAGGGTGGTCCTCGTTGTGGGTCAGTCCGTCGCCTCCATCGGTCCGACACCGGTGGGCAGGGAGAAAGGGATAAGGTGAGGGAAGGGTTACGGGTTATCGTTAGGTGGGCGTGTGAGTGGGGGAAGCGCAGCGATTGTAACGGGGGGGGGGGCACGGGTGTCACCACGTTACAGTGTATATTACCTATTTTCGCTGATGCTCGGTTTTGACGCACTGGCAATGCGGGGTGTTGTGTGCGGTTGATAATAATGTCAAATAGAAACACAGACTCGCAGATTCTATAAGGTTAAACTTTGCTTAAAGGGGACTTCAACCTGATCTCACTAAACATCAGCCAGCTCACGATCGTATACGACGTGTTCAACACTAGATGAACCTTGGTACCGCTCCCGATCGTTGGTACGAACGGGTTTATGTACTAGTTAGAAGGGGTGGTCTGGATATTATTCGGATGATCGGGCAGGGCCCATCTATTTCGGTGACGATTTAGAGTGCTTTCCCAAAACTTCGGGAATTATCTTGGTTGCCTTGGTTCTATTATCGCTGGGCCTTCTGTTTATTTCAAGAGCAAGCGGTCTGTTTGCCTGAGAGTTTTCCTTTCCATACGTTAACGGTTTATTTCTTAAGAGAGGCATGTTTGATGAAACGATCTGCCTACCTGACATCTATAAATACTGCAAGTTCCACTATACAGTGTTAAATAAAATAATTTTTAACAAAAAATACAACCGACTTCAAAATGCGCTAAAAAGTGTAAAATAATTTTTACTTTTTTTATACCAATGCTCCACAGCTATTAATAAAACCTATTTAATCGTTAAATCGTATAATTAAAAATTTATTATACCCGGTGCAAAATTAAAAATACCCGAATAAACGATGCTGCCAATAACGATTTGACTGCAGCGCGGCATGAAGAAGTTGCTAATTAATAAGTCGCAAGAAAAAATACGGAACGTTATAGATACGGCTGAAAACATTTGTAATTGTAACAATTGTATCAGAAATTGGCAACACTTCTGATGTACATGTAGTTATTCCGCAATGGGTATGTTGATTCCCGTTGAATATTGTTAACTTGAAATTATCAAATGGGTCATACTGCCAATAACTATTTGATTACGGTATGACAAACTTGGTAATTAATAAGTCGTAAGAAATAATGCGGAACGTTATAGGTACGGCTGAAAATATTTGTACATACACGGAAGAATTACATACAAATTCATACCGAAAGTGCAGTTTTGGTCATTAAATTCTTGGTTTAATCCATCTAGATTAGTTGTATATCTTTTAACTAGATATGGATCAATTAATTACAGTCTTTATAACCGAGGAATAGCAGGATCTCCAACCTGCCCAGCGTGTGAATCGCAACAGGAGACAGTTGAACATTCATCTTTCAGTGTCCACAGTATGAATCATACAGATATCCATTATTAGAAAAAGCTAAGGAAAATTGGCCAAAAATTATACGGAATGAAGCAGAATTAAAGAAGTTGAAAACTTTTGCGATAAACGTTTTTGAAAATAGAAGAAATCTCATACAACTTACAGATGATTGAAAATTGAAAGTAGAAGTGGGTCCGCCTCCTCGTGGCTAGGGACGGAAACGCCATGGTCCTCCTGGCGGCTAAGTGACCCGAATTTAACAGACCTTAAAAAAAGAAAAAAACAAGTACTTTTCGGTCGACTTCCTGAACTCTAAGTGGATGGCTAGTCTGATTTTTTTCTATTAGATTATGGGAATTATTATAATAAAAATGCAATATATATCAACACAAAATTAGACTTTACTTTAAGGCTTGGAAGGACATCTTCTCTCTATAACGTTTTGAAACGAAGTGGCGAGAAAGCCCGTAAGAACAAAGCTAAAAGTCTGTTGCCCACTTACAGATTCTAGAAAGACCAAGACTGCATTCAGTCTGTTACCCAGGCCCTCAGGTATAAACAGTCCCAGGCCTATGGGTCCGTTGACATCTGGTCCGTAAACAAAACATTGAAGCACGTAGTGTTTCTCAAATATACTAAATTTATTTTTGCTTTTGTAACGTCCCAGAGATAGGTACGCCACTGCACCGACGTACAGAGAGAGCGGTTCCCTTGGAAGGCGACTCATATTGAGTATTAGGGATTATAGGTTCGCGTGGTGTGCGGTTGAGGAGTAAAATCCAAACATTAATGTGCTAGACTAAAGATTTATTCAAGTAGGTAAGTAATTGATAACTGAATATGCTTGTTCTCAATATAATATAAAATAATAATGCTAGTATAACAATGAGTGCGGGCTAGAATAGGAATACAATAAGAAATTATAATGAGTACGCCCTAGATGAGAAAATATAGTGGAAAATATATGATTAGTAATTAGTATTAGTATCGCGGCTTCATCTATGGATACAGCCAACACTCTGTACAATTACCAACTACGCTAAGTATTGGAAACTATACTTCAGTGGCTTGTACGATATCCTCAGACACGAGTGGACTCTGGCCTACAGGTCGCAATCGGTTTCTGGTCTAGCCAGAGCTATGCTAGTACAGGCATGCTCAAGGAGCTCCGCTCCTCGCTGGCTCTTTACACTTGTGTATTTGACTGAGTACTAGCACGTGTTCAACACGTTGCGCACCATGAGTAGGGTGTCCACAGATCCGAAGTCTCGCACGTCACCACTGAAACAGAAGGATTTAGCTTACTCTTGCGTTCTAACGTTGCCTAAGCAAGTCAACGCAGAGCTTTCCTCTACTATCAGAGTGTTGTCTGCATTCGACCGAAGTCGGAGACGATCTGTTCTTACACTGCGTGGAACGCCACTATTTATAGTCAGATTTTGCTGACTTAGCGCTTTTTTTCTGTATAGAATTCCTTTCGATTTCTGGAATTCCCCATCACGTGTCTGCCGAGCACCCCTACGCCCTAATCTACGCAGTCTCGCAACTCTTGAATCTCACCCCACCGCGAGATCATCGGGGTTCCGCTGGCGCATATGTATTCGCACGTCGATCATTTATCGATAATCTGGTTTACCGACCGACTTGCCGACTAATCGTTTACCGACTTATTGATTAGACTGAATTATCCATTGAAGTTTGACATGAAAATTATTTTATTATTACAAAAATATATATAATACAAATTAAACTAAATATTTCTCATAAACTTTAACTTAATATTAATAATAAAAATTCAATTAAACATTTTGTACAAATTTAAACTAAAAATTGATTATAATAATAAAAATTATAAAACAGAAAGTGCTGGCTCTTCTTAGCGGGACGTTACACTTTCTAGCTGACGCATTATAAATAATCCAACATTATCAGTAATGATTTTAAGACTTTAGTTATGGTTAGCGTGGATGTGGGGTCGGAAAGGTGTAATTTGTGTAGTATGATGACTATTTTGCGCTTTTTTCGTTGGAGTTCGAGGATTTTCTTGTTGAGATATTTGATGAGGGTGGGAGTATTGTTTACTGTGAAGCGAGGGACAGTACTGTCAATGGCGTTGGTTATAATATTGTTGATATTGAATAGTTCATTATCGATTTCGACTATGGTTAGGTTGCGATTATCAGGGATTGATATTGGGAAGCTATTATTTAGTTTGGAAGAGAAGCATTCCCAATTGGTAACTTTAAAGTTTAGGTATTGAGTCGGTTGCGGCGGGTTCAGTTTTTTTATTGTGCTATGCCAACGGGGTGCCGAGCTGTTCGTCCGCGACCTACGTCAGGCCCGGTTTTCGTAGCCGACATTGCAGTCCCTGAGCCTGCGCGCTGTACACGCTTGGATTGGTCGGTGTTTTTTGTTAATAACTCGAAAACGAACCAACATTTTGGGAAAGGAAAAAGTTCTTTAGAATTACCTTAGCAATCATCCCTCTTCGGGTGTCGAGGTAGTCGCGTGACACCCTGTATATCCGAAATGATCCCACGCGCAAAAATTTATGAAATTTGTTGTTTATTAACCATTTAAATTCGGACAATTATTTTTCGGTTTCTGGTTATTAGCTAAGCAATACAAACCCAAAATCATCTTACAGTATCCTACAAATACTACTGGTTCCACTAAAAAATGTGAAATAAAATAATTTTTAACAAAAAACAAATCCGACTTCGAAATGTACTAAAAAGTGTAAAATAATTTCTGTTTCATTTATACCAATATTCCATAGCTACTACTAATATTTACTTAATTGTTAAATAGGATACCAAATACATTTCAAAGTTTTCGGAGACGGCGCAAAATTAAAAACTTTTCCTCTACCAGGAAGATCTTAACTCGGGCGTCGGCAACCTATGACAAATGACCCATTTGATAATTTCAAGTAAACAATATTCAACGGGAATCAACATACCCATTGCGAATTAACTATACTGCAGTTCACGACCGCACTTAACTCGCGCAGCTCACGAAGTCTAGGGAGATTTTTAATAGCGTGTGTGATTCCCCGTTATAGCTTGTTTCTTACTTTGCGTTTACACCATTGTTTTTTCGAAAAATAATAGGAATTTCATTGTATCGTGAAACTTTACAATATCAGCACCGGTTATCAGTTATCATACGTCATATATTTCTGCCCACCATTTATATGATTGTAAGGAGCGCGAGGCAGCGAAACCGCGGGCCCCGCCGACACGCGCGCCGTTAGTACCGACGCCGCCGACAGGTGGCGACCGCGCGCACCGCGAACTCGCGAGGCGAACAGCCTCGCGAGCCGTTATATACCGGGCCGCGGGACTACCGAAACCAGATCTGTACTCGGAAGCGAATCTCCTAGATAAGCGATAAAGAGACACGATCAGCTACGATTTTTGGCTCTCACGATATTCCACCAGCAGCGATCGGCAGGACGGGTTGTGTCTATGGCCGTCCGCCGATACAGTCCGCTGTATCCTTGGCCACTGCCGAGAATTCTCTCGGCGGCCTCCCGACCGCCGGACCGGGCGTACATGTGTCTACAGACGTCCACCGGATCACGGTCTTCTGACTGCCTGGGTCAGGACGGGTTGTGTCTACAGCCGTCCGCCTATGAAGGCATCCAGCCGCCACTCCTAGCTTTCCCACTACCTCCGCCGTTCCATACCGCACCGAAACGCCGCGCTAGGCATATACGGCCAACATCCCGTATCGCGACCGCGCCGCGACCGAACCGCGCCGAGACCGCGCCGCGCCGTAACCGCACCGGCAAGACGTACGGCCAACATCCCGTACCGCGACCGCGCCGTGATCGCTCGACACCGCGACCGGACTATACCGCGACCGTTAGTATTAAGCCGTTAACTTTAAGCCGTAGCTATAAGCCGTTAGCCGTAAGGATATATCTAGACTGATAGGACGCCTAGGGCCGTAGTAATAAGATAATTGTAACATTAGAATAAATATATACATCTCTTTTCACATATACTCAACCGACTTATTTCATTCGTTCACCTGAACCACGGACTTACCGGCTGAGTTGGCAAGCCCCGGCGGTAACCCGTCACATGATCACAAAGTATAATAAGAAGCAAGCTTTAGAAGGAAATACCACACGTTATTAAAAATCTCTCTAGAGCTAGTGAGCTACATGAGTTAAGTATGGTCTCTCGTGAACTGCAGTATAGTGCATGTACATCAGGAGTGCTGCTAATTTCTGATATAATCGTTACAATTACAAATGTTTTCAGCCGGACCTATAATTTTTCTCTTACGACTTATTAATTACCAAGTTTGCCATACCGCAATCAAATCGTTATTGGCAGCATCGTTTGTTCGGGTATTTTTAATTCTGCGCCGCCTCCGAAAACTTTGAAATGTATTTGGTATCCTATTTAACGATTAAGTAGATATTATTAATAGCTATGGAATATTGGTATAAATGAAATAGAAATTCTTTTACACCTTTGAGTGCATTTCGAAGTCTGCTCTCTTGTTTCTTGTTAAAAATTATTTTATTTCACACTTTTTAGTGGAACCAGTAGTATTTGTAGGATAGTGTAAGGGTTTCTGTTGCTTAACTAGTAACCATAAACCGAAAAAAATTGACTGAATTTAAATGGTTAATAAACAACAAATTTCATAAATTTTTGCGAGTGGGATCATCGCGGATATACAGGGTGTCACACCACTACCTCGGCAGCCGAAGAGGGATGATTGCTAAGGTGATTCTAAACAACAGTTTCCTTTGCCGTTGGCTCGTTTTCGAGTTATTCACAAAAAACACCGACCAATCTGAGCGCGTACAGCACGCGGGCTTAGGAACAGCAATGTCGCATACCAAATCCGGGCCTGACGTAGGTCGCGAACGAACGGCTCGACACCCCGTTGGCATAGCACAATAAAAAAACTGAACTAGTAGAACACTTTTAGTCGTTTAAAATGAATGCGGAACCTAATCTCCTGTCGCATGTCATAATGTAAACAAGGAAATTCCAAGCATTCAAAACAATAAACAAAAATGATTGAAATGGAATAATTAATAAACGTTTGAATTGGAGGCTACGTTAGTGACGAAAAATCTGAAACAATTTAAATGAAACTTTCGCATTCGTTCCTAAATTAACTTACTACGCTGAAAGCAGATAATTGTCACTGGGAAACGAGGAAACACGTTCGGCAGAACAGCTGTTTTCATGATCGGGCCAGTGAACTCCCCTGATTTATTGCACTTAGGTATGAATAATAGAGCGAGGTTGTTCCGACTATTCGGAGTTACAATAAAATGAGGAAGGACATGAGGTGGAATTGGCGTCACCGGTAAATAAATAAAACAACTGATATATAATTAAAACAAAAAAAAATAACTTTAATAATTCAAAACCCTAACTGACTCTACTCTACGGGTACCGGCTGTAAAAAACCCCAGTCAAAAGTGGGGAAAAAGCCTGGTCCCAGCAAACAAATTATACTAAAAGAATATATACATAAAAGGATACAACAAAATATAATAGTCTAAAGCGTGAAATAAAACTAGAAATTAAAACTAACATGCACTTGCATAATCATTCAAGCCGTACTATAACTTCGCACAATCGAGAGCTCTCTTACCAATCGTATCGGATGGTGTCTCGCCGACGTCGCAACAAATCGTCGTGGTCCTTACCAAAAAACTACAAACCCTGATCACAGGTAACGTCCCGGCAAAGAGGACAAAGTGGCCGTAAAAAACGCACCACTAACTGCACGGCTAGCCAGGTGGGCAGAATCAACCGATCGCAGAACTGTGCGCACAGTTAGCCGTCTGAACCACCCACAAGATCGCCCGGCCGTGCAGATAAAATGACAGCACCTAGTTGCTTCAACAAGAGGACCCACGCCCGACAGCCACAGCGCACGTCAACGAACACCACCAGTCCAAGATCCAAAACACAATTCACTCTTTAAAAGATTTGGGAAAACTCAGAAAACTCTGGGAAAACACCCGCACAAATTGACCTATCACGGTTCAATGCGCGGGCCCGATCCCGGGCCATACCCCGCCGCCACCACCGACACGCCGCCCGCGCCTGCGCAGGGTTGCGTGACATCGTCCAACCGCAGACCCTCGCACAGCGCCAAATTTAAAAACAACCGCTCGAGCAAGTATGCAATCGCGCGACGCGAACAGATGTATTGCCTCGTCGAATGTTCAGAATCGACACAGAGACCTAGTGGGAATTATCTGCTTTCAGCGTAGCAGGTTAATTTAGAAACGAATGGGTAAGTTTCATTTAAATTGTTTTCAAATTTTTCATCATTAACGTAGCCTCCAATTCAAATGTTACGTCCCTAGTTATAATCCATTTTCGTCTTTCGCCATTCCAAAGAGGTCTTGCTCTGAAATCCGCGAAACATCAACGTTTTCTCGCTTAGCGACGCCCGCGATACGAAATCAGGGAACTTGCGGAATGCGATGGCGAAAACCCTTTGCTTGCAGGTTTTCGCAAGCAAGGAGCGTGACCTACTCCCCTTTTGGGAGTATAAGTTATCGGCGCAACGCAGGAATGTCAGTTCCGTGATAGCGTAAAGCAGAGACCGAAGTTCTGTCCGTTCGTGACCCGCAGTAGATCCGCGCCCAAGGCTACTCGAAACCAGGAAGATCATCAACGACGTGCTCGGCCGACGGTTCAACACGAGTGTATCGCCGTGGTTTGAGATAGCAGACCCATAATTGGACCAAGTCCAGGAGTGCACCCGTGTGCTGTGCAGGACCACCACCAACCGCTTGTATCTCCAAGGTCGAGTCATAGCCACGCGCTGCGAGTCTAGTGTATCGTCCGAACCGCGAAGCAAGTGTAAAACGAGACCTCTAGTGTGAATGAACAGTGAGCGAATACGAGAACGAACGAGTGACGTACAACACCTGAAGTCAGCGAAGGGTATGTAACCATCAGAAAGAGAATATAATTATTGAAGACCCATATACGTGTACAAGCAATTACTGAACGCCCCATCCTGCATCCTACATTAACCGCAAGGAAGGTCAAGGTACGCTTTAGCGTTTAAATCGGCAGAACCCAAAGATCGTAGTAACAGAAAAATAACCACCCGTAAGGCGGGACGTAACACAAACGATTATTAATTATTCCACTTCAGACATTTTTATTTGTTGTTTAGAATCCTTAGAATTTCCTTTTTTACATTATGACAGGCGACATGAGATTAGATTCCGTATTCATTCTAAACACCGACTAAAGATGTTCTACTAGTTCAGCTTTTTTATTGTGCTATGCCAACGGCGTGCCAAGCCGTTCACTCGCGACCTACGTCAGGCCCGGTTTTCGTACCCGACACTGCAGTCCCTGGGACTGCGCGCTATACGCGCTCGGATTAGTTGGTGTTTTTTTGTTATTAACTTGAAAACCAAACCTTAACCAACAGTTTGGCAAAGGAAAAAGTTGTTTAGAATCACCTTAGCAATCAGCCGCCTTCGGGTGTCGAGGTAGTCGCGTGACACCCTGTATATCCTACTAGATATGAAAGGTTTCATCGCGAACAATACATGCCTTGCAGAGTAACATGACGGAATACATTTTGTGCTATAACAGTAGTTATTAACAAATTCCATAAACTTTTGCAAGTGGGATCATTGCAGATATACCTCCTACTAAATGTCAAACGTTTCATCGCAATCGGTACATTCCCTGCGGCATAAACGCCGGAAGATATAAATGAAGTATTACGTATTTTGCGATAAAAGTCGTTAGGAATCAAAAAATACAAAAAGCTTTTTGCGGGACCAATCGGGAGATATATTCTACAAGATGAAAAAAGTTTTGTTCCGATTGGTCCATCCGCCTCGGAGTAATCGGCGAACGTACGGCGCACGTACATGAAATAGTAGGTTTTTTTGCAATAAAAAGCGTTTGGAACGAAAAAATATAAAATGCCTTTTTATCCGACTTCGAAAAGGCGGAGGATACTCAATTCGATGTGTATATTTTTTTTTTTTTTTATGTATGTTCACCGATTACGCCGAGACGGATGGACCAATCGGAACGAAACCTTTTGCATCTGGTATGCCTCCCGATTGGTCCCGTTATAAAAACATTTTACATTTTTTCACTCCGAACGCTTTTTATTGCAAAAAAACGTACTATTTCATGTACGCGCGGCGTACGGTCGCCGATTACTGCCAGACGGATAGACCAATCGGAATGAAACTTTTTGCGGCTTATAGAGTATAACTCCCCATTGGTCCAGTAAAAAAATATTTTGCATTTTTTCATTCCTAACGACATTTTTTTCTAAATGTATGTTCGCCGATTATTCCGAAACGGATGAACTAATCGGAACGAAACCTTTTGGATCTTCTAAAGTGTGTGTGCAGATTGATCCCGTTAAAAATGGATTTTATATTTTTTTATTCCGAACGCTTTTTATTGTAGAAAAACATACTATTTCATGTACGTGCGCCGTACGTTCGCCGATTACTCCGAGACGGATAGACCAATCGGAACGAAACTCCTTGCATCTTGTAGAGTATATCTCGCACTTGGTCCCGTCAGAAAGGCATTTTGCATTTTTTCATTGCTAACGATTTTTTTGCAAGAACGTAATGCTTGATTTACATTTTTCACCGATTACCGTGAGACGAATGGACCAGTCGGATCGAAAATTTTGCATCTTGTAGAGTATATCTTCTAATTGGTCCTGCAAAAAAATTGTTGTATCTTTCATTCCTACCGACTTTTATCGCAAAATACGTAATACCTCATTTATATCTTCCGGCGTTTATGCTGCAGGGAATGTACCGATAGCGATGAAACCTTTCACATTTAGTAGGAGGATTATCCGCGATGATCTCAATTGCAAAAATTTATGAAATTTGTTGTTTATTAACAACTTAAATTCGGTCAACTTTTTTTTCGGTTTATGGTTATTAGCTAAGCAACAGAAATCTAAAATCGCCTTACACTATCTTACAAATACTACTGGTTCCACTAAAAAGTGTGAAATAAAATAATTTTTAACAAAAAAAAAAATCAGACTTCGAAATGCACTAAAAAGTATAAAATAATTTCTATTTCATTTATACCAATATTCCATAGCTAATCGTTAAATAGGATACCAAATACATTTCAAAGTTTTCGGAGGCGGCTCAAAATTAAAAATACCCGAACAAACGATGCTGCCAATAACGATTTGATTGCGGTATGGCAAACTTGGTAATTAATAAGTCGTAAGAGAAAAATTATAGGTCCGGCTGAAAACATTTGTAATTGTAACGATTATATGAGAAATTGGCAGCACTCCTGATTGTACATGCACTATACTGCAGTTCGCAAGAGATCATACTTAACTCGCGCCGCTCACTAGGTCTAGGGAGATTTTTAATAACGTGTGTTATTCCCCTCTACAGCTTGCTTCTTATTATACTTTGCGAACATATAAATGGTGGGCAGAAATATATGACGTATGATAACTGATAACCGGTGATGATATTGTCAAGTATCACGATACAATGAAATTCCTATTATTTGTCGCAAAAAAAAATGATGTGAACGCATAGTAAGAAGCACGCTGTAAAGGAGAATCACACGCACTATTAAAAATCTCCCTAGACTTCAGTAGGTCACTAGCTGCGCGAGTTAAGTGCGGTCACTCGTGAACTGCAGTATAGTTAATTCGCAATGGGTTTGTTGATTCCCGTTGAATATTGTTTACTTGAAACTATCAAATGGGTGATTTATCATAGGTTGCCGACGCCGGAGTTAGGATCTTCCTAGTAGAGAAAAAGTTTTTAATTTTGCGCCGCCTCCGAAAACTTTGAAATGTATTAACGGAATGAATAATGGTATCCTATTTAACGATTAAGTAGATATTATTAATAGCTATGGAATATTGGTATAAATGAAATAGAAATTATTTTATACTTTTTAGTGCATTTCGAAGTCGGATGTTTTTTTTTGTTAAAAATTATTTTATTGACGGGACCAAGTTGGAGAAATACTCTACAAGATGCAAAAAGTTTCGTTCCAGTTGGTCCATCCGTCTCGGCGGAATCGATGAACATACATAAAAAAAAATATACATATCAAATTGAGTATCCTTCTCCTTTTCGAAGTCGGATAAAAATACGAGTCGACATTCTCAACTTTGAATATTAAAAAATCGCAAAAACAGACGTCAACTCCTTTTCTTAACTCTGAAAGTGCACAAACTGCAAGAGCGCGCATTTATTCCGAACCTGGTACATCTTCGAGAGAACAGACAGCGGATGTGACGAAAGATCGTTCCGATTTCCATAATGAAGAGTCGATACATGCCGTTGAAACGTACGGTGACAGTGACCATGAGGAGAATCTTAATGTTTCTATGCAGCGCATTTTGGACAAATGTAACGAAAACATATGCAGCCATTTCAAGAAAAATTTAGGATCGCTGGCAACTAAATACATTCATTTACTCTTTACCAATCGTGTGAAGAAGATAGACGATGTGTATGGAGTACGGTGGCACCCAAAATCCCGACAGCCAAAACTCCGTGTTCTTGGTTAGGTTAGGTTAGTTTTGTATAACTTTTTTTGGAAGATTAGGTTAGGTTAGTTCTGCATAACTTTTTGTAAGGTTAGGATAGGTTAGGTTCGAGATAGGTTTAGGTCCCCCGGCCGACGCTCGTCCTCGGGGATTTCAACTCCCATGCCCAATCGTGGGGCTCCCCGAGGACTGACGCGAGGGGCGGGGCGGTACTCGAGTGGGCGGCTGAATTCGAGCTCCGGCTGTTGAACCGGGGCTCGGTCAGTACCTACGTGCGTGCTCGGGGGGAGCCAATAGTTGATCTATCGTTCGCGACTCCCGCAGCCGCGCGCACGGTGCGGAGAAAGGAGGGTGGTGGAGAAGGCGGAGATGCTCAGCGTTCCTCACTACATCCGCCTCGGATTCTCCACCCCTGATCGTCGCCACCGATCGGGCCACCGCCGCGGAGATGGGCGCTGAAGAGGCTTGACATGGACGCGCTGATGGCCGCAGCCCTCACTGTGACCTGGCCGGAGCAACCGGTCGGTCCGGTCGCGAATATAGAGAAGGAGGTGAAATGGTTCCGGGGCACGATGAAGGCGATCTGTGACGTCGCCATGCCCCGGGCCAAAGGCCTCCCCAGACGGGCCGCCTACTGGTAGTCCGGCGAAATCGCCGACATTCGGCAAAACTGTAATGTCGCCCGACGCCAGTGGCAAAGGGCCCGTCGGAGAACGATCCGCGACCCAGCGGGGAGGAAGAGCTGTACCGGTGTTACAGAGTGTTAGCGGAAGCCCTGCAGCTGGCCATCGGAGAGGCCAAATCCCGGGCATGGCAAGAGCTACCAAACTAATCAAACTACCATTGGGCTATGGGGAAACTTAGGCCCTGGGTGCTCCCCGTAACGGAGAGCCTCGACCCCCAGTTCTTGGGCCAGGTGGTGGACACGTTGTTCCCTCGTAACACCGGTAGCCACCTCTGGCCCCCGCCGGTCCAAGTCGAATGGACGGACGACATGGGGGTCACAGAGGGGGAGCTGGCCGGGGCAATTAAACGCATGGGAGCTCAGAACACCGCTCCGGGCCGGGGCCATCGGGATGGCGTCGCCGGCCGAGCCTGGGTATTGGCTCTGTGCATCCTTGGACCGCTATTGAGGAACGCTATTAAGGTCGGGAAGCTTTTAGAAAGCGTTATAGCTGACCGCCTGGCCGAGCACCTATCCCGGGTAGGCTCTGATCTAGCCGAGTCGCAATACGGTTTTAAACGGGAGCCCAGCACCACCGATGCGTTCGATTCGCTGCGCTCACAATGCGACTCGGCCACGTCCCGCGGCGGGGTGGCGTTGGGTGTTTCAATCGACATAGTCGACAACCTGCCCCATGGGGCGATAATGGGGGCACTCGCTGAACATGAAGTGCCCCCAGCACTGAGACGGATGATCGGGGACTACCTACGGGATAAGTTCATCGAGTATATGGGCCGGGACGGACGCACGTACAGGAGGGCCGTCGATGAGGGTGTACCGCAGGGGTCCCGTTTGGGGCCCCCATTGTGAAACGTGGGGTACAACCCAGCTTTGTGGGTCTTGGTCCCGGACGGCGTATGCATCACGTGCTTTGCTGACGGTATGCACGTGTTTGCCACCGAGCGGGACTGGAGCAGGACCAGTCGTCTAGCGGAGATTAGCGTGGCTGCCGTCGCAGCGGCGATCCGGAGGCTGGGGATACAGGTAGCGCCCCACAAGACCGAGGCGATGTGGTTTTACTCGACTGGGCGTGAGGTTGCACCGCCGCCCCAGTCTTGGACCCGGGTAGGTGACACCAGGGTCCAGGTGGGTGAAGGGTTCAAGTATCTTGGCCTTCACCTGGGCAGCCACTGGCAGTTTGAAAGGTATTTCGACCGTCTGGCCCCATGTTTAGACGGAGTAGCAAACGCCCTTGGGCGGGTGCTGCCCAATACCTGGAGGCCGAACGAGAAGGTTCGCCGCCTTTATACGGGGATCGTGCGGAGCGTGGACCTATATGGGTCGCCCATATGAGCCGAGGCGCTGATGGCGTCTCGCCGCAGCCAAGTGGTGCTGCGGCGAGTGGAGAGGAGGATGGCCATCAGAGTCGTGAGGGGATACCGCTCGGTCTCCCACGCGGCGACGATGAATCTGGCGGGTGTCGTACCTTTTAAGTACGAGGCGGAGGCCAGCGCCACGGTCTTCTGGCGCTTGCGCGGCCTCCGCCAGGCTGGAGAAGGCCCGCCAGAGCAGACGGTCGAACGGGAATGGAGGTGCCAGGCCCGACAAGACGCCCTGGACCGGTCGGGTGGCGAGATAATCGCAAGCGGCGCCGCTGGCCAGCGAGCGGTCGGGATGGTCCTGCCCGTCATTAAAAGATGGCGGGACCGCGGCTTTGGTCGGATCACCTACCGGACCACACAGGTGCTCACCGGGAATGGTTGCTTCGGTGACTTCCTGTGTCGGATTCGTAGCGAGGCGACGGCTATATGCCACCACGGCGGGACGGGGCGGGGCTCCGCGCAACACACACTGGAGCATTGTCCAGTGTTTGCGCGGGCCCGTCACGCCCTGCGGTGCGAGTTGGGGTTGGATGTCTCGCCGGCGAGCGTGGTAAGAAACATGATCGCCAGCGAGGAACAGTGGAGGACTCCTTCTGTGAGAAGATCAGCGCCATGAAGGAGGAGGCGGAGCGGGGTCGGGAGGGATCCGACCCCGCCCGCAGGAGAGGACGCCGTCGGGGAGCACAGTTAGCTGAGGAGGACGGGGCGGAGGGCCTTGATAATTCTGCACACCGCCCCTGACAGGATGAAGGGGGGAGCTTCAGCCCCCCCCCCCAAGGTAGATGTAGTGGGGGGAGCTTTGACTCCTCCCCAAGGCAGAGGTAGTGGGGGGAGGCCCCGGCCTCCCCCATCGCAGATCTAGCGGCTCCTTTTTGGAGTCGCTGGGCCGCAGATGGCTGGGGCTGGTGCTCGGGCCCCGGTCGCCATTACACGCGGCCCGAGGAGTGGCCGGCGTTGGGTGTGGGCCCCGACGTCGGCGGTGTTGGCACTTAGGGGAGGGTCAAGGTTAGACCCTCCCCCGAGATGGGGCGCTAATGCGCCAAGGGTGGGAGGGTCCCGGTGTGTTCGCAAGAGGTCCCGGGGCCCTTCCTTACGACCAGTGCAGGTCACCGTGGGGGTTTTAGCCGGTATAAATCCGGCACTATCCCCGGCCCTTCCTCAGGGCGGCTAGGGCGTCTTTGGAAGATTTCCCCCACGAAAAAAAAGGTTAGGGTTAGGGTTAGGTTTAGGTTAGGGCAGCCAAGCTTTTGGGTGTCGGGATTTTGGGCTGTTGAAATTTTGGCTGTCGGGGTTTTGGGGTGGACACTATGTAGTATAGATACGATGTAAGAAATTAATGATTAAAAGTTCAGTTTTCGACATAAACAAAAACGACGATGTTATTATTAATGGAGTGAGGTATAGAGGAACAACTAGTTTGTACGAATTACTATTTATGAGAATGTTCCGACTATTCGGAGTAACATAGAATGAGGAAGGACATGTGGTGGAATTGGCGTCGCCGGTAAATAAATAAAGCAAATGATATATGGTTAAAAACGAAAAATCACTTTAATACCTCAAAAAACCTAACTGATTCTATTCTACGGGTACCGGCTGTAAAAAGCCCCAGTCGAAAGTGGGGAAAAAGCCTGGTCCCAGCAAGCAAATTATACTAAAAAGAATGTATATACATAAAATAATACAAACAAAATATAAAAGTGTAAGTCGTGTAATAAAACTAAAGATTAAGACTAGCATGCACTTGCGTAATCATTAAAACTATTATAAAACACACAATCGAGAGCTCTCTTACCAATCGTATCGGATGGTGTCTCGCCGAGGTCGCAACAAATTGTCGTGGTCCTTACCAAAAAACAACAAACCCTGATCACAGGAGGCGTCCCGGCAAAGAAGACAAAGTGGCCGCAAAAACGCACCACTAACTGCACGGCTAGCCAGGTGGGCAGAATCAACCGATCGCCGAACTGTGCCGTTCAACAACGCGCACAGGTAGCCGTTTGAATCACACACAAGATCGCCCGGCCGTGCAGATAAAATAACAGCACCTAGTGCTTCAGCAAAATATGACACATGCCCGACAGCCACAGCGCCCGTCAACCAACACCACCAGTCCAAAATCCAAAATACAATTCACCCTTTGACAAAATTGGAAAAATTCAGAAAAACTCTGGGTAAAGTTTGACCGATCACGGTTCAGTGCGCGGGCCCGGTCCCGGGCCATACCCCGTCGCCATCACCGATTCCATCCGCACACCCTCGCGCAGCGCCAAATTTAAAGCTAACCGCTCGAGCAAGCACGCAACCGCGCGACACGAACAGAGAATGTCTGATGACACCTTGTACAGCGAAGCTGCTTTACACAAATACGCGGAAATATTAAAGTCGTCGAACGCTCATACATGCAACCATATCTCGTCGGGGCTTGTGAAAAATAACATGGGTTACAAATGTAACGACCCAGAGTGAGTACAGTATTGCCTCGAAATAAGCAAGTGGTCTCTGCTTCGAAATAAGCAACTCGCTATCCCCTCTTCTTTGTTTGAAGTCGCCCGCAAAGTGAGAGGTACGAGAAATGAGTGAGTGGTCCATGAAAGCGCGAAGCCGATGTTTAGGGTAATAAATTTCACGCTTGACTGAGCAGTGACAGCGGTTAGTAAAAGAAGGATGGAATATATATAATGCTTTCTCAGTCTGGTATATTTGCTTCGAAATAAAGAACTCGCTCCGGATGATACTGACATAGTGGGATATGTATTAACTGTGAGTAACAACAATATAGAAAATATAGAAAATATACAAAATATACAAAATATACAAAATATACGAAACTCCTTGTCGATACGCCAGTGAAAAAGCTGATGTCCTGTAAAAAAATTATAATTAACTTTTTGAGTAGATTTAGTTTCTGTTTTTTTCTACTATTATTTGACAAAATCTTTTCTTACCTTATATTAGTCTTTTTACGGTTGGCTTTCTTTTCTCCGTAGCGGTTCTCCGTGAGAGCATTAATAATGTCCGTCATTTCTGAGTGTATGGAAGTATTGCATATATCAATTTATTCTGATTCCCTGCAGAAAATTTTGTTCCAACTAGCTTGTAGATTGGCAGATGTAATATCCGTCCATGATTCCGCCACTAAATTTATGCATTCTTTAATATTAAATTTACAATAAAACTCCTGTATTCTTTGCTCATATTGCAAACCTCGGCGTAACATCTTATGTCTATACGTTATTTTAAATTTGGCAATAACGCCTTGGTCCATGGGTTGTATCAGGTGTCACATCTGGGAAAATTTTACAAATTTGTCCGCCTCACGTGCCCTTATCAAGCCTACGGGTTATAGGAGTCTCCTCATGTAATAGGCGTGAGGGGTACAAATCGCTTCTACATCATTTTAATTTTCTCCTCGACTCTGTGCTTTCCCATCAAGCCTTCGGGTTGTGAGAGACTTCTTCGTGTGGGAAATGCACAGGGAAGAGTTTGAGCTTATAATTATTCTATTTTGTCTTTTCTATCCTTTACTCTTTTTACATTTCTTAATTCTTTTCTTTAGTTATTACCCCTCCTTGAAACTATCGTCGTGCTCAACTGCGTAGTAACAGATTTCGAAATAGACAAAAACTCGGGTTCGAGCGAGGAGAGGTATCATAAACAGCGTTCGCTGCGCAGTTAGCCAGTGCTTCGCATTATAGGGGTCTCCTCAGGTTAACTGCGCAAAAGCGTAAAGATCAATTTATCTTTTGGATTTCAACCGATACTCTCCTCTTTTCCACGCGTGGGCACCAGTCGGTCCCTAATCCGATCGTATGTGCGAATTGAGTGTTGGAATGAAAGCATGAAATTCAAATATTCGAATGAGTGCAAAGGGCGAGGAATGAGAACCCTCACCCGCGAACGTTAGCAACATTCGAGAACTGTTTAGAGACGAAGGGTCACACAGAGTAATAAAAGTCATTGTATTGAATTCTAGGAGTTACCTGAAACTAAGACCCAACGGTACGATTTTGAACAGAAAGAACGTTCTCGAACAAAATTCGCTGCGAATACAGGAATGAATATTCGAATATCGAACAATTGAATACTGCTGAAATTATCAGTTAAATCATCGTATGCTATTAGGATTTTTAACGAACAACTCGCGCTACCACCGCAATTCGTATTGTTGATCGATTTCTTTGCGAACAAAATGATTATGGACAAGCCAATTGTTAATTAGAGAACCTCGTGATAGCCGGTCCATTATTCACATGTAATAGTATAACAGATATAATTCATGTTTATAATTATCCGCATATTTATTGTTCAATAATTCTGATTTAAACTATTAGTTGATAATCGCACCATTTTATATCTAATATTGGAATTATTGATGAGAATAGAACATTCCAAAAATTCTACGGCGTAGAAACACCGAAAAGCCGTTAGACAGAGATGGAACACCAGGAGAGAGAGAGAGCATGATCTAAAGGATTTCGTCTGGCATGCGCCCTTAACCTATAGCGACGCACGTGACGCTACCGTCACACGCTATGATTTGTTGGAATGTCCCCACGCAGGACATCATCCTCGCGACGGGCCCTTCCGGCCAGGATCGCGATCGATTTTGATCACTTTTCGTCGAACAATCGAGTAAGTCGTGACG
Organism: Osmia bicornis bicornis; assembly: GCF_907164935.1. Lineage (NCBI taxonomy): Eukaryota > Metazoa > Arthropoda > Insecta > Hymenoptera > Megachilidae > Osmia > Osmia bicornis. The sequence goes on from NC_060218.1 coordinate 12,308,027, forward strand.
GGAGCCCGTGCGTCTAGAGATAGAGTTGTAATTGTACTTTCACGTAATTTAGCTGCGCGGCAAGTCCTATCCGTAGGCAGAGTGTCGCGAGGGTGAAATTCGGAATACGTTACAAAGACTCAGTGACGCGCACGTAAAGCCTTTTCATACTATTAAACCTCTATCTTTTCTCTTTTTTTTTTAATCCGTTTGATCGCGTAGTTATCGTAGTAAATTCACTCGCGTTTAATTATTCTATTTTTTTTGAAACTTCGTGATCGTTTTGTCTCTCGTCTCATGTAATCTCTTATTCGCAATAAAAGGGCAAACGGGTGCGCGACAAGTGTTAGTGCGACATCAGCCTCATCATCTCCCTTGGTGTTCCAGATTCAACAGCGATTATTCAGCGATCTCACAGCAATTTCAAAACGACTTATTATCGTATATTATATTCTACATTGTCACGGTAAGCCTGTTAATTACTAATTTGTCGAGCATGGCATTATAATTGATATTTCAACAAGGCAAAACGGGTGATCTATTAAACCCTCGGGTTATAAGAGTCTCTTCATTTTAGATCGCCTTGTTTTTTACATACTCAGATACCGATTAATGAAACATATATATTTTCCGTATTTTCTACTATCGCGATTTTCTGAAACGATTGTCTCGATTACGAGCTATAATCGAGGGTCGACTTGCAAAGCCTTCGGGTTATAAGAGACTCTTCATTCAAGTTGTACCCTCGCGGATTGAATCCGCTATTTTCCCAATTTCTAATTGTCGAGATAGTCATTTGGTGATAAAATATACTACCGTTTACAAATTAATAATAATAGATCTCAATTCGAATCAAAGGCTATTTATATATTTTACACGATTTTCAGTCAAACTATAGTCATTATTATACAATAGGTTAAGCATCTTTACTCTTGTAAATTATAATTGTTATATTCAAATTCAGCTATCTACCAAATCACATTTATCAGTATTATTTCAGTAATCAGTTTTCTTTGTTAGCTGCAATAGTTTCTTTGAATTACATCTCATTTTTGCACACTAACCAGTTTATTTTATTTCTTTGAATTATAACGCCTTTTCTTACATCTAATCCACGTACACCAACACAACGTTTCAAGGAGGTACCCGTACGGGACCTAGAACACTGTCGAACCCAACGGGAATAAATACCTAAATTTCCGTCTTTTAAAATTGTTCTGATCGTAGAGGACGTTAACGCGTCATACGCGGTCAGGGCTGGTGGCAGTGAGACCTTTCTCATCGCACTAATCGATCAATTAAAAATTAACAACTGATCCTCTTTTTAATCTTTTACGTTGCGCGCTCGCCTCGCAACGCGCAACGTAACACAGGGATGTCGTATTGGGGGGTAGATAAATAATTTCAAATTTTTCATGTACTTGGGGTGTAATAGTTTTATGGCTGGAGCAGTTGTCCGACAACAGAATGACTTTCCCTAATATACCGCTTTCTGTTTTGTACATTTGTACGCTAGGTTTGAAATGCTCCTCGTACCAGGAATTAAAAATTTCTTGCGTCATCCACGCTTGACACTGATTTGTATACTACTAGCAAATTTCCGCAGTTTTTCAAAGCTCATGGATTTTGAAATTTATGAATAAAAATCGGGGTCAATTTATGTGTACCAGTTGCATTACTACATAAGCCAATGGACACCCTATCCTTTTTTAATTTTCTGCCTTCTAATTTATTTACTTTCTGTATCTGTTATAAGGCTTTTCGAAGGAACAGTTTTCCATAAAAGGCCTGCTTTGTCCATATTAAAGATTAAATTTAAATTTATATCCTCTTCCGCGATTTTGTCATTGAATGTCTTTATGAAATTTTGCGCACCATCTTTGTCAGCACTTGCTTTTTTACCATGAGCATGGGCTAAGTGGATCGCATAGCGTTGTTTGAATTTCCACAACCAGCCCCTGCTTCCGGCATATTAAACACGGAGGTTCCTCCGTGTACAGTCAACATTTCGTGGGCCTTTTCCAGCAACAGCAACTCTGTTCCCATCGCTCGTTGTTGAACGAACCATGGATACAATCGCTCTTCTAAATCTTCGATCGAAGATCTTCTTCGATGTTTATGCTGTAATACATGGCCCCGTCAGGTCCCAAAAGCGGATAGGAGTCTACACTTTCGACGAATCCGATGAATCACATCCTGCGATGCTCCAAATTCTCGAGAAAGTGCCTTCACCGTAATTCCCTTCTGTAACTGTTCGGCAATTTGCATCTTCTGCTCCACTGATAGAAAAACTCTTTTCTTTTTTTGAATTTCTGCCATGATTACAAAAAAACTGCACTACAACTCTTGACACTATCGATTTTCACTTTCTGTACTACTCCAGCAACGGTTGTCTAAAGACTGACCAAAGCCAGAATGGTGTGAATTTTATGCACCGATTCAGGTACAGATTCTTGGGTTTTTCCGGAAAAGTCATGACGTGTCTGCATTAAGGGACAAGAAACCTTCAGGTACCTACAGGGCCACATCTTCTTCAAGGCGTACGATTTTATTCAACAACATTCAAATAAATCTTAAGCAAAGTAATAAAAAAATAATATTTATTTTTCAAGAGTGGCATTTAAAACATCTTTCAATAAAAGGGAGTGTAACACGCAATTAGTAAATTGGAGCATGTTTCGTTCATGTGATTCTACATGCCTTCGGAAACGCATAGTACGAGAATGAGAGGGCATGCTATATTCTATCTTTGTTCAAAACATAACATCGCTGCTCGGGCGATCACTTTATGATTTGCCGCTACTTCGGATCTCTCATTCGTTTCTCGCGTTCTCTATCGTCCCGTTTCGAGAACAAAGTCAAGCTGAATAGCAACCTGCTTCGAAATAAGCAACTGTTCGGTCCCGAGCCACTGCAGTGACGTAGAGGGAGAGCGGTTCCCTTTGAAAGCGACTCGTACACTATGTTAGGGATATGGGTTCGTGTGGTATGCGCTTGAGGAGTGAAGTCCAAACGTTAATGCTCTTTATAACTAGTTTATTGAAAATTGAAAAAATTTGACTTTAACTAATTAGCAAAATGTTAATTAAATACTCTTTTATAATGGTTCCGCCCTAAGGAAAAATATAAAAGAGAATAGTATGGTTAGTATTACAATGAGTTCGGGCTAGATGAAAAATACAAAAGAAAATATATTATTAGTCTACAATGAATCCGCCCTAGATGGAAATATAACGAAAATTAATGATTAGTAGTAACGCTGCTTATTTCTAATTTTAAAGATTCTCGGTGAGCTTTTATTAATTCATTATTTGCTTCTTGAAAGGTTCTTCCATTGTCTGAATACATGGATTTTGGAATTCCGCGTCGGGACACAAATCTCGTATAAGCTGCTAGGAATGCGGCTGAAGTATAATCGCTTACTAGATCTAAATGGACAAACAAAAACTGCAATGTAAGCTTTGTGCGATTTGGGTCCTCGGCCCGATGTAGTACGAACGTGAATCGGGCCTGCGTAGTCGACACCTGCATTTATGAATGGTCTTTCTACCGCAGTAACTCTAGATGCCGGTAAATCTCCCATGAGCTCTGACGGAACGGATGCGCGATGACGCGTGCAAAGCGCACTTATATAAACCGGATCGAATCGTGGTACGCGCTCGCAACATCCAGTACTCACGTCGCAAACAGACAAGAGTGAGCTGCGGACCTGCGTGCAGATGGATTACGTGCGTTTTATTTATGATCAGTGATAGTAGTGGATGGGAGCGTAGGATAATTGGTTTCTTTGTGTTTTCAGGAAATTGCGAGCGTGAAAGTCGCCCTTTAGCCCTAATAAGCCCGTCGGAATCTAGGATGGGGTTAAGTGAAACTACCGTGCTTGATTTCGGAAACGCCTTTGTTGCATACAGACTCCTAAGCTCATCAGGAACCAATTCTGATTGCATCCTTCTCAATCACAGGAATTTTGCCTTCTGAATATTGTCGGGTTGAAGAGGAGGCACGGCTATGATAGACTTAATGGTGAGTGGTAATTTAATTTTGTTCGTATATCGGTAGCGGAGGTTAGAAATAAAACGGAGTATATAAGCTGTCACTCTAAGTAGTTTCGGCCAAGAAGAGTATCGCTTTGGTAGATCCCATGGTAATGGAGACCGCGGACATTATTTTTGGAATTTTCTCCTCCTCATGACAATCAACTGTTCGAACATTGTATTTTGGCCAAAGTTCTTCGACTTGTTTTAACTATGAAGGTCCTGACCACCATATGGAGTGACTCTTTAATTCCGGTCGCGTAAGACCGCGGGTAGCGCAATCAGCAGGATTACTACAGGGTGATCCTCTCGCTATGTTACCCGAAAGGAAGTGCCGCCACAATAGAATGTAGTAGTCGACATCCCATTTCTGTCATCGCTTACTTGAACGAGGTGGCACCTGCAGTGAAGACGGCCGTGTGCGTGAAAATGTGTTAAGAAAATATTCTATTTTCCGTAGCGCTTAAATGGGACTCTTCTGCTCATTACACACATTTTCACGCACACAGTCGTCTTCGCTGCAGGGGTCAAGTAAGCGATGACAGAAATGTGATGTCGACTTCTACATTCTATTGTGGCGGCACTTCCTTTCGAGTAGCGTAGCGGGAGGATCAACTTATACTTGTTGGAACATGATGCCACTGCGCTTCAGGCAGAAGAGATTGATTTTGACAAACTCGATTGGCGACAAAAATTTTCCAACGAGTTGGAGGTTGGCTTAGCCATGCGAGAGTAATGCTTGAATCGGTCCAACAGTGAACACTGTGATGGGTGAGCGACAAGGAATTTTCCACAAAAACGACAAGACGTACCAACAATACAGCAGCACATAATTCTAATCTCGGTACGCTTAATGTTTTAAAGGGAGCTACTCGTGATTTGGCAACAAGAAGTGAAACGAAGACATTATCGTCTGGGAGGACGCTTCTTATATAAACCGAAGCGGCGTAGGCTTTAGTGGATGCATCGGCGAATCTGTGTATTTCCTGATTTAGCGCGATACCATTGGCGGTTTTGCGCGGAATCGTGATATTATTCAAGTCTGGTAATTGAGTATAGTAATCTTGCCATTCTTGGAGAACTTCGTTAGGAAGAGTGTCATCCCAATCATATTGGAGTGACAACAATTGTTGCATAAATACTTTCGCGGATATAACGACTGGAGTTAACAACCCCATAGGGTTGAGAAGTTTTGCGATTTGGGAGAGAATTGTCCGTTTCGTATTGGCAAGATTCGAAGAAATGGTGACTCGAAATTGAAAGTGATCGAGCACTGGATTCCACTCTAAACCTAGAACTGAGCAGGTCTCCTCGATATTAAGGAGTTTATTTGTGGTAAGACCGTGATCGCGCGGATCGATATCATCTAATAGAGTCGGATCATTACTGGCCCATTTGCGTAAACGAAAGCTGCCTTTGTTTAACAGATTTATGGTTTGGTCGCGAATTGTTCGCAAGAGGTCTTTGTCGTCGGCTCCGAAGAGACAGTCGTCGACGTACGTTTAAACCTTTAATACAGGAAGAGCTAGAGGATATTGATGACCTTCGTCCGCTTCCAGCTGCTTTAAAACGCGAAGAGCTTGATATGGAGCTGATTTGGTGCCATACGTGACGGTACGGAGTTGATACTCCGCAACGGACTGTTGTGACGAGGTACGCTATAAAATGCGTTGAAAATCTGCATCTCGTGCATCAACTAAAATTTGACGGTACATTTTTTCGATGTCCGTGGTGTATACAAAACGGAATCCTCTCCATCGGAGAAGAATTGCAATTAGGTCGGTCTGAAGCTTGGGTCCCGTTAAGAGATGGTCATTTAGTGACGTGCCGTTTGAAGTTCGGCGGGAACAGTTAAATACGACGCGAAGACGAGTTGTCGAACTACTTTCACGAAAAACTGCGTGATGAGGAATATAATAAATTTGGTTGGTTGTTTGAACCGGAACTGATGGAACTTTTTCCATATGGCCTAAGGCTTCGTATTCTGAGAGGAATTTTTTATAGGTTTCTGTATTAACGTGGTCGCTTTTAAAGCGTCTTTCGAGAGAGAGAAGACTTTTCATCGCGGCGAAGCGAGATTCGCCTAAATCTATAGGATGTTCGCTCTTGAACGGGAGTCGAACTATGTAACGCCCTTCCGACGTACGAGTATGAGAGGATTGAAAGTGTAATGCACATTTCTCTTCCTCAGATGAGAGTACGGCTTGAGTTGGGATATTTTCCACTTCCCAGAAACGGCGAAGATCTGCATCGAGAGTTTCTAACAACGTAGCGTGATGAACGTAGAGGACGTAGGACCAGATAGGATCCATCCTAGGTGCGTATTTTGCGCGATCGGTTCACTTGTAGAACCTTTCCGAACTCCGTCTAATAATAATTGACCGAACAAATCCGTACCGATAACGATATCGATCGGATCTGAGCTTATGGGGTCTGTACCGGCCAATTCCAATCCTGCAATATGATTCCAATTAGTTACGGAAGAATGTCGTTTTGGAGTGTATCGTGTTAAAGTTTTCAGAATAATAGCAGTTGTCGAGTACACAGGCTCGGTTCTTACCAACGGAGTAATCGTGATGCGAGCGGTGTGATTAGCCCACGACTGTATTCCTCCTATTCCGGTGATGCATGTATTTTGTTTCTTTCTCGGAAGCCGTAACATTTGAGTTAGGTTCTCTGATATTAGAGTTGCGACTGACCCTTAATCCAATAATGCGCGTGCTTGTACGTTTCGACCCTGCAATGAGTGCACTCGGATGCGAGATGTCGAAAGAAGAATGCCTATATTAGTTTTCGTTTGCGACGCAGAATTAGAGCTGATTTCAAGTTCTGAATTCGGATCGGGAGCAGACAGCTGATTTTACTGACTCACGGTGGACTGCTGGCTCGCACTAGAATGCTCCGGTTTTATCGGAAAATGCAACAAAGTGTGATGTCGCTGTTTACACTCTTTACAGCACCTTTGACTGTGGCATTGTTCTTTCGCATGCTTCGCGGAAAAACAATTATCGCATCTTCGTTGTGATTTAATTAATTTAAACCGTTCGGATAGCTCAAGCGCTTGAAATGTTTGACATTGATATAACAAGTGGTTCTGTTTACAGACAGGACATATAATTGGCGACACGGCAGACGTGTTCGTTGTAATTGTTTTTAGTTTTGATTTAAATGTTCCGTTTTCCGGTTTGTCGGTTTTTATTGACTCTAAAGCCCGAACCCGAGACTCCAAAAACTTATCGAATTCGACATAAGTGGACAATTCTGCTGTATCATCGAATTGTAACTCCCACGCCTTCCGGGAGTTACAATGTACCGAGGGAAACAATTACGTCGTTCCAATGTTCGACGGGTCGTTTCAACATTTAACTGATCGCATAAACTGCGGAGCTCTTTCGCAGATTCAGAGGTCACTTGCGGTAACGAAAACAAATTATTCAAATAGGTCAAAAGTAACCGGCGTTTGTTTTCGTATCTACTATTAACTACTTGCCTCGCGACCTTGAAATTTGCGTCGGTTACGGGTAAATGATTAACCGCTGTTTTTGCGTCGCCTTTTAGAGTGGAACAAAGAAAATGCAAGCGCTCGGCATTTGACAAAGAATTATCATTAATTACTATAGATTAAAACTTATCTCGGAAGCTCTCCTATTGTTCGAAGGTTCCATCGAAAGACGGCAACTGGATTTAAGGCAGCAACGATGACGAGCGTGGCTTCACTGATTGAAGATTCCCTTTCTCGGATGCTGTCCCCTGGGCCGAGGAAGTTTTATGCAGGATCTCCGACATGTAGTCCAAGGACTCCTGATAGCACACCTCACATCTCTCGGAATGGTTGTCGACGAAGCACTGGAGAGTGGAACTGGTTTGTGGATCCGCCATGGCGACGATTTTCGCGTCCAGGTCTTGGCATTGTTGATATGCCTCTTTTAGCATGCACATCCGATTCCAGGCGGTAGCTGGGGTCATTTTAGCTTGACCCAGCTTTTTACAATTGGTAAGTGCACGTTCGATAGAGCGCATAACTTGGTTTTGTTTAAACAAAATTTCTTCTAATGAACTCATGATGTTTTCCATAGGCTGAGTACGTGGTTCACTACTTTAACGGTTTTCATTCCTCGACTCCAATCCGGCTCGAAGGACCATAAAATGTTGGTGTGGTTGGATGGTCGGATCGCTAAATTTCTAAGCAGTTAAAATAACGTGAATTTTGTAGAATTAATTTTCGTTACTTTATTTGTCACAGCGTGCTCCGTTCACTAGCACTTTGTCAGAACGAAAATGTATGGAATGTTTCAATAAAAGCGGTTGGAAGAATTTACGTTGGGTTTTGTGTACAATGGCCATCAATCGAGATCTAAAGATATTCTAATGTTCGGTTAACGGTTGAGTGACACGCATGTCTCCGCGAAACCACCGCATGGTGGGGGTTGCGCGTAGCCCGATAATTTTATATTTGCGCGGTGACGTCACTGTGACGAATGCGACGCTCTCAGGTGTATACCGAACAGACTTAAAATTTATTTCTTTTCAAAATAATAAAATATAACTGATGGAGATTATTTTAAGCTAACAATAAGTATGAAATATTATGTCAAGTGGGTGCTCACCACTTTTGGCTTCACAAAGTTGGGCTCTTTTAAGAACATTTTCCATGACGTTTGTGAGAGTATCTGACATTAAGTTCCATATTTCGATTCGAATGTTTTCCTACAGCTGTTCAAGGGTCCTTGACTTGTTAGCGTATACCTCCTCCTTAAGGTATCCCAAAGAAAAAAATCCGGAGCCGTTAAATCAGGCGAGCGCGAAGCCCAGTTAAATCCTGAATTTCGAGAAATTAATCTTTGGTCAAAAATCCGTCTTAAAATGTTCATGGTGGCTCGGGCAGTGTGTGCAGTGACACCGTCCTGTTCGAACCACATCTCAGGATTATTGTTCATAGCTGGTCTTAAAAAATTTTCCAGCATATGGCGATATTGTTCACCATTTACTAATACCGCAATGCCATTGTTGTCTTCGAAGAAGTATGATCCAATAATTTGTTGCGATGTAACACCACACCAGACCGTACATTTAATGGGGTGTAATTGTCGCTGATGAACCACCCTTGGATTTTTAGTACCCCATACTCTGCAGTTTTATCTGTTTACAAAACCATTTAAATGGAAATGAGCTTCATCGCTCATTATATTAACTAATGAATAAAATCGTTGTGATTGCTGACCACTTCTTGCAATCGAACAGCATAGACATGGAACAGAATCGAACATCGTTCATCATGATCTGTTAGCTTCAATTCTTGAACTAAATGCACTTTGTACGGAAACATCAGTAAATCCTCACTTAATATCCTTCTCAATGATCTCCTAGAGAGCCCTAATTTAGCAGAACGCCTTCGTGTCGATGTTCCAGGATTTTCCTGGATACTCTACTGAACGCGTTCAATATTCACATTGTTTCTGACAGAAGGTGGTCTCCCAGACTTTGGAAGGTCACATATCCCACCGCGCTGTTGAAAACGTTGCACCAAACGTTGAATCATCGATTTCGAAGGTGGATTTCGTACATTAAAATGACGACGATAAGCTGTTTGAGTCAGTATTACTGAGCGATGATTTTCGAAATAGAACTCAATAATTTTGGTACGTTGAATAACGCTGTACGTTTCCATAATAAATCTCCCAGGTATACTTTAAAAATTCTGCAAAGAACAAAAAGGAAAAGGTATAAGTTAAAGGAATTACGAATTTTTTCAATCGCTTCGCGACTTTTGCCCCATCGTATATATTTGTCCGGTATACCTTTCAAAATTATTACGGATTGTGATAGTTGTAGACTAACATTAAGTAAACAAAATGTTAACCCTTGAATTTCGCAGTGGGCGATGTTTTTACAAAGTTAAGATTACGAAATCGAACACCGATGCGGAAGTAGATGTCGCATGTGGACGCATTATGCAGTTCTCATTCGGTACTTATTTTAGAACCCAATACATTCGAACAGATATTCCCAATCAAGCAATGCCAAGATCATACAATTAGCGAATTGCGAGACCAATTAGAACACAGCGAAGATTTAATTTTAATTTTACGAATTAAGAGATGGACTTGTATATAGAAAAATCAAAAACAATAAATTGTTATTTTACGTACCGGCATGTTTAGAAAATAATGTGATTCGCATGTGCCATGATGATTTAGGCCATTTGGGGGTCGACAAACGCGTTTAAAATATTAGTAAAATATATTGGTTTCCGCAAATGCGGCAGAAAGTCAAAGATTATATTAGTAACTGTTTGAAATGCATTGAGTTTTTCCCTGTTAGTGGGAAATCCAATTTTTGCACAATTTGGATAAAGGTAGTCTGCCCTTCCAAACGGTCCATATCGATCATTACGGCCCCTTAGAAAAGTGCGGCAAAGAGTATAGATTCATTTTGTCGGTAATAAATGGGTTTACAAGATTTATAAAGTTACATCCGTGTAAAACAACGAAAACTGAAGAAGTAATCAAACACCTGACAGAATATTTTCATACTATAACGACGTAACTCGGGGTGGCGGTTAAAAACTACTCCGTATTACTTTCACACACATTCGTTTATTAAGATAATGGTTCAAATTAAAACAATGGTTCAAATTTCGCACAAGAACTAAATACAAAGCGATCATGACCCTTGCTACAGAATGCGCTTTCACGGGTGTGGTTTTATATTATAAGTACATTGCGCAGTTTCGTACGCGAAGAAACAGCCCAGTCGTCGGATTCCTGTGTTTTTAGGTGTCATCAGTTTTCTGAGCTGCCGTACCTTGGGAATAGGGAATGCAGGGTGTCATCTCCGCTAGTCAAGCTAGCAGAGGTTCTCACCTAACAGCATATGTAGTAAACCCAAGATAATTGTTAGCAACTGAGGTACTTGTTTTACTTCCAGTGCATTCAAAGAAGTTTTGACCAGCAATTCGATTGAACAGATACTAATAGCGGTTGGGACCCCAAGATCAAACGGTCAGGTCGAACGGTTCAACCGCGTTATAGCGCCGATGTTGGCTAAATTGGCAGAAACACCCGGCAAATTGGACCGCCTTTTAGGGTCGATGTCTGCAGGTCAACTGGAAAAAGTCCTTCCCGATTATTATTTGGAATCGCTCAGTTAGGCACGGTCTCGGACAATATGCGTATGGCCTTGGAATCATATTCCAAGGATATTAGGGATCTTCCCACAATACGTAGGAAAGCGGCCGAATATATTGTGAGAGGTCAGCAAAATATTAAACGAGTGTATGACAAAAGACACAAGACGCTGTTACGTGGCCGAAGGCTAGGCAGCCCGTGTGGCTAGTAGAGGATTTGGGATGAGAGGCCGCGTAACTTATATTATTTAATGTCAATACAACCCGAGCGGTTAGATTGTATTGTTGTGGGAACTGTCACTAGTTTCACTGGGTTTGAAGAAAGATGCTAATGTGGAGTTGACAGTAATGTATTTTACAATTCAATCTATTACAATTGTTCTTGTCGCATATACATATAGGTATGTAATGTATTATATTACCTATCTCCGCAGTATGCTCGGTTTTGACGCACTGGAAATGCGGGGTGTCGTGTATGGTTGATTGGAAATGCCAAATAGAAACACTGACTCGATTCGCGGATTCTATAAGGTTAAACTTTGCTCGAAGGGGACTTCAACCCGATCTCGTTAAATAGCAACCAGCTCACGTTCATACGAAGTTCTCGACACAAGATGACTTTTGGTACTGACCGAAGAGTTTAAACCCGTACGAACGGGTTTATATACTAATTAGAAAGGGTGGTCTGGTTACTATTCAGATGATCGGGCTGGGCCCATCTATTTCGGTGACGGTTTAGGGTGGTTGCGATCTGTTGTGCGATTACGGTGGACCCATTGCTTTCCCAAAACATTTGGTTCTGTTATCGCTGGGCCTACTGTTTATTTCAAGAGCAAGTGGCCTGTTTGCCTGAGAGTTTTCCTTTCCAGATGTTAAAGGTTTATTTGAAACGAGGCATTTTTGATAAAAACGGTCTGTCTACGTGACAACGCCGACGGTATACCGGCTCGGTGATTACGTGATGATACGCAATTCCGATGTCACCCCAGGAATAAATAAAAAACTAATTCCTAAATTTAAAGGGCCATATGTAATTAAGAAAATTTTAGATCGCGATGGATATATAGTCACTGATATAGAGGGATTTCAGCCGACACGCGTTCCTTCCACTGGAATTGTAGGACCTGATCAGATGAAATTCTAAATACCGTCATAATATTAGTAGAATAAAGAGTGTATTGATATATTAATGTATTTTAGTATAAAAATTAACAGATTTGATTTAATTTTATATATGAGTATTAGAATATCTTAGTATTCGAGTTATGTTATCGTTGTATATTGTTTACGAAAGGAAACATTACAAACAAATCTAATTATTAACATTTAAATTGAACATTTATTGTAATAAAAAGAAAATACAGAGCCGAGAACGCGTTTCAACAATCTTAGAAAATAAACGTCGTTTTAGAACAGTCTCGCGCTAAATCGATCAGAAAACCGCAAAAACTGTCGAACGAGAAGACGAAAAGAGGCCTGTCCCCGGCCTCCGCGCCCCTCTCTCCGGCCCGGCACGGAAGAGTGTCAGGCACTCACACACAGACGGATCGCGAAACATATTACCAAATAAGGTAATAAAAAGGTCAGGGAGCCCTCTAATTGGCGCTCGGGAGCTCCGTGAAACAAACCCGTGTGCCAACCGGATTCTATAAAACAGCCGGAACAACAAAGGCGATTAGAAAAATTATAGAAACAATCCTTGGCGAGCGAGTACAGAAAGTAGTTGAAGTTTGACCGTGTTACGCGAACAAACCTGTAATAAACCGACCTCCGCAGTAAGCGGTTCTTGTATCAAATAAACTATCTACTAGTCAAAGTGCAGCGGTATTTATTTAGCACCCGATTCACTAGCGGCAAAAGCCAGTTATAAAATCGCATACATATATTGTATTTTGTATTTTGTATTTCTTTTTTCTTTCTTTTCTATTTGTACTGTGTGTTTGTGTGAACTAGTGATAAGTTAGTTTTTACATATATGACCGAGGACGGTCATCTTTGTCATGAATGGCAGAACTGTAGACTGTTAGGTTTATGACACGTTATTGGGTGCTTAGAGACAGTCCAGACCCTTACAGAGTCACAGGACGGGTCAAGGGTCTTCGATTCGGCCCACCCCGACATGGTCATGTACCCTTAAGTGGGCCCGGACCTTTCTTCGTCAATGCACTCGTTCGAAGCAGTTTGAATCAAGACGTCTATAGATGACAGACGTCAAAATATAGCATAGTATCTCTAGGCAGTTTACGGTGTATGTTTCTTTCGCCATACTCCTCTCTACACCTTAAAGGAAACGAAAGAGCAGATAGACTGGTCGGTGCGGCCACAATGGACCTACCAAACCTGGAATACAAAATTCCCTCGAGCGACCTAATGAAGGACAGAGAAAGACCGGGCTGGGAGAAGTCAAAGGAAAAAATGGAATTAATTGGAGGACATAAAGGTATAAGATATGTGGAGAATGAGTGTTCCGTAACGAACACACGGGACCCTGTTTCATAAATTTATATTCTTTCCTTTTTTTATTGATTTGTATTGAACACTATTAACAATAGCTTTGCCTTCGAGTGGCTGGCGATTTGTCCTCGGAGTAGCATCTGGAGTGCAGACCTCTAGCACGTTTATGACACGCAAGCCTGCAGGATCGTTTTGAAAAGCAGTTCATTTTCAAATCCTTTGATTTATACTTTTCTAAGTTTCTCCGTCTTCAACGACCTTGCATGTGTCATAAACGTGAATTTCCGAGGGGCCTTGTGACCGGGCCTAATGGCCATCATCCGCTGATGGATTTACACGCCCTTTCGTCTACCACCACCACTGACACCCTTACTCCGCACGGACCACGTTTCGAACGCACGGGGTGGCTGGGGTCAGTGAGGCCACCATCTCATTGGTGAATGATTCACCAATCAGGTGGTGAGGCTGTCTCCCACGATTTGCAAAAGGTCAAGAAATTCTTGAAGGAGTCGGTCTTCCAGTCAGTCACAACTAGAGCTCACGAGGAGAAACGTATCACTCCTCAAGGGAAACATTATCCTCCCGCGCAGTATAACGTAGTAATGAAATATTTGTCAATTACGTCAATTTATTTGTTCATCTTTACCATCAATAGTCTGTTTTTTTCACAATTAAATAATTCAATTTTATTTCAAATGAGTCTACATTATTTTGAACTTTAAACCAAAACACACCCTCTGGTATTCCTAGCACCTTAAACGGTCGTAAGGACGTATGTGCATAAGGTTATCGGTGTGACATCGAACAGAGACTTACGACCTCTGTTGACCCGGCTCTCAACGCATCCTATGGACGTAGCTTCTCGCGTATTTCACGTAAAAACAATAAGGATGAGAACGTGGGATCACAAAAACCATGGATTCACAAACTGAAACACTGGACAGGGGAAGATAAACATCAAGTAAATACCAGGAAAATAAACACCATAATCAGATTGAGAGCAGGCCATTACAACCTAGCAAAGTCCCTCTATAGAAAGAATCTAACAGCGACTCCAATTTGTGCCTGTGACCAAGGAGAAGAGTACATTAACCACGTGGTATGGGAATGCATACAGTGCAACGACATCAGAGAGGAAATGACCCAAACTGCGGTAAAGGGACATCCAAGTAGGAGACGATATACAGCAAAGTCTAAAAAGAACAAAACCATCGACCATAAATATAATTGTGAAATTTATTAAGAAGATGGGGGGAGAAAAAAGAAAACAATATAAATAAGGAACTATGCAACAGGGAGCTTAGGTTACTGGAAAAGACCGAAGATGACTTAAACAGACAGAAAAAAAAATATTAACAAAAAATACAACCGGCTTCAAAATGTGCTAAAAAGTGTAAAATAACTTATACTTCATTTCTACAACAAAATGCACTAAAAAGTATGAAATAAAAACTACTTCCTAATGAAATAATTTCTATTTCATTTATACAAATATCCAACAGCTATTAATAAAATTTATTTACTTGTTAAATACATTTATACTAAATACAGTATACTAAATACATTTCAACCTTTTCGGAGGCGGCGCAAAATTAAAAAATTTTCTTCAACTTGTCCCGATTGTGGCGAAGCGTATTTATCTGTCTCTTTCCTATATAACTCGACAACACGGTGCGGAGTCCGTGTTACTGCGTATAAAATGTATGGTCTATCTGGGATCATCGAGTATGCGGCAAAAAGACCCGATCACGGCATATTCTAGAAAGAGACAGCCCCCCCCCCAATAATAGGTTCTTATAAGGGAAGTTAGGTAACTCGAAAATTCCGATGTTTTTAAAACTTTGCAGGTTTGTAGGGAACATCAAGCAAAGTATAGCGCAATTTTTGTTTTTGGCCCAATTTCAGTTCTTCAGGGTGAAAACACCCCCTGAAGGTAAATAGGGACCATATTTCCCTGTATATCTTTAAAACGATCGTAGATATAAAAAAATGGTTATAATAAACATTGAATGGTTTTTAATGCTCTATAAAACGAGACAATTAAATTGATACAAATTCTTTGTTTAAATAAAAAAATTCCCCCTACCACTGTTATTTTGAAAAAATTTTTAATTCTTTGTCACGTCGAAAATTACGGAGAATCTCATTATAAATGCAGATATGTATGCTAAATGTATCGAACAAAGTGGTATTTAAATAATTTTAACTGATACGTGTACTTTGCACGCCCATCATTGCACTTTGAACGATGCGTTATCACTTACCACGTTGAAACGTTACTTTCTTTTTTAAAAAGGGGAATATGACGCGAGTAGAACGAGCGTAAGATTTCCCCCACGTGTCTCAAGGAGTGGTCCGCGTTCGCGAAGGCAGAAGGAACGGTGAAGTCAGTAACGAGACGTTAATTTGCGGTGTAACAAAATATTAATTTATTCAAAATCAGGTAGTTAGAAGTATGGCAACAGAGCCTATCACAGAATAGTGGAAACACCGCAGATCTAGTGGTAATTTATGTGTTTAACAATCAACGGAACGCAATTCACTTCTACTAGATGTTCGATAGACGCGCTTATTACACGATATAATATAATATACGGTGGATTTGATTAGATTGATCGTCACGCGCGAATCGGACAAGTAATACAAAAATAAAAGCGCAAAAGGAAATATATCAACCAGTCGAGCGACTTTAACGCAACTCAAAAACTCAATCTTCTTTTATACGGAAAAATGACTGGTTGAATAACGCACTTTACGAACCGTGAAATGATAATAATAGAATATAATATAATATAAGAAAATATAAGAAAATGTGAAAGGGACAACGCAAAGGACCAGAACGTAATATCGTGACTCCGATCTGCATGCGAAAAGAAATATACACACGATGGTTACAGAATTCCGTCGGTCGTCTACGGTTTAAACGTCTTTCACCAAGGACGAGTTATTGTTGACTCAGTTTGCTTACGAAACATACACCGATACGCGACGCACGAAGGTCGCGTGGTCGTGGAGCGCGTAGGCTAAAGGAACGCTTGAATTTACTAACCGTGATGCGAAATATTATCTTTATGCGCCTCTCAAATCGCAGATTGGCGAGCTAGTAGAATCCGAGGATACTTCCGGTTTAGCGAGGTTTCCACCTGCGAACCTCAGATCGACGGGGGCACTGATTTCACGATTTCACTCACAATTAAAGGATGAGAAAGTCGCGCACTATGTCCCGTCTCTCGACTCCTTTGCAGATCGAAATACGTGAATTCAAGAGTAACCGATAACCGTGGATTTACCGGAATCCGTCAACGTTCTTCCTGCCATACGAGGCGTACTCAGGGAAGAATTAATGGCTGCCAAGAGCGAGATCACGGCCCTCCAAATTGCAATCTAAAAATTGCCAGAACACAGGCAAAACTGCGTTTTGCCGTGTCTGTGTAGAGCGGTCCTTCGAGGGTGCTGAGTCCTAAGACAGAAGGCAACTACAAAATGAAAGGGAAATGCTCGAGCTTGACCCCATTCACGACTTGCTGGATTGCAATCTAAAGACGGTTTTCTCCAGAAGGAGAGCCGTGTGCGAAAGCATCCGTTCCGCTCGTCGTTGGAGACCAGATCGCTGGATCGACACTGAGCTCCTTCGATCCGGCATTCGAAGGAGGGGATACGCGCACACGCACCACTATGACGAAAATAGAAGGGATAGCATGTTCCATCGCTATAGTTCCGATTTAGTCATGAAGGATCTATGATGATTTATACTATACTATGTAACGATACGAATGTACGGTTACAACGTATGTGTGCGAGCACACATGTATAATATGTATATGTGTTTATTATAACCATCTTTATAATTACCGTAACGACCGTTTTAAAGATTGTAACCGTACATTCGTACAGCTACATAGTATAAAACAAGTAGTATAGATTTTTCTTGGGAGATCGGAACTATAGCGATGGTATGTGCTATCCCTACTTATTTTTCTAACAAGGAAAGGCCGCGAAGTGTCCCCCTCCGATTTTGATGAAACTTCGTACATTTGTTAAGCAGGTAAAAATAAGGGACACGTATTTTTTTATATCGGCTGAGACGCGACTTTAAGGGGTGAAACCACCCCTCAAAGTTTCGACCTGAAACTGCTATCTCGAAAACCAAAGAAGATACGTGAAAACTTCTAATGGGCGGATTTAATGGTTTTTTGTATGCAATAATATGGCGTTAACAGATTGTCGAAAATACCATTTGTTTATAACAAAAAAAATGTTTATAACATTATTTTACACCTTATTTGAATTTATGTAATGACAAAAAATGTAGAGCATTTTATTCCAAATCCATTGATATTGTTGCGCTGGAGAGTGGAGCTCGCGCTTTCCATAGTTAAATGAATACACCAGGAGCAAACTAGACTGTCTATATTTCAGTTACACAATTGGTTTAGCAATAGATCCGTACAGGTCGGCTTCCCGATACAATCTGATATTCAAAAGACGCGCGGTTGTTTAAGAGACTTCAAGCATCCGGTGACGTGTTTCCGCTCGAAACAAGGGATAGCTTCACGTAATGATTCGACGACAGCTTCGGACGGGGCAGTCGATGGCTCTTTCGATATATCAAGAAGCGGTCGATGTGTCGAAAGAGCGGGAACTTCTCACCGTCGCGTCGCAACAATATATATATTTATGAAATTCCCTCCTACAGTTCCGCAGATTTTTATTATTTATGACTCGCACGTACGCCCGCTGAGTCAGCGCGTGATACTTTCATCGTATCTGACGTTATACACTGATGTTATTTATCCGCATAAGTGGAAAACAACTATTTTTATAACATACAATGGTTAATTTTGTTAAATTTGTATCGCATAATATAAAATAAATAAAGCTATACATACTCCAGGGTGGATGTATGAAATTGATAATTTTAATATGCATCAAGGAATTTGAATAACTTAAAGAACATAGTCGTGACAAAAATGATACTCTTCGAAGAAATGCTTCAAATGTAAAAGCTTTCGGCACCAAGCACAGGTAATAATAGCCATATGTGGTTCGTTTTCAGATTGATGGTCAATACTTCTAATTGTTTATTATCTGATACAGCTTTTCCGATATGTCCACTACAGTATCCACTCAACGAATGGAATAGTAAAGCGATCGTATATAAAACATTTACTTTAAAAATAAAAATATCTTGTAACCTTTGTGACCTTCGCTCTTATAGTCTTATAAATTTTTATTATTCATATACGGAACTCTCACCAATCAATTCCATCCACTACGCATAGCTACATTATACAACCTACAATATCTGCAAGCGGAAAACTGCTATCTCTTCTTTTCGTCGTGTTCAAGGAAACATCTGGAGAGTTTGGACCTAGGGTACAACAAACTATGTTTAAACCAACAAACATTTTGGCCACCGCGTCAACATCTGGAAAACTGACCAACGAACATTTTAAAATTTGGTTAAAAGAAGTTTACTTTCCTAATACAAACGAGAAGACTGCTTTACTATTAGATTCTTGGAGTGACCATTTTAGTCGTAGTATTGTGGAAGCTACACCGGAAAATAAAGAATTAGTAGTATTTACGATTCCAGCAGGGACTACAAAATATTTACAACCATTAGACGTGTACGGATTTCGTGTATGGAAAAATTTTGTTCGCCGGTTTTCAGACACAGTCATCCTATTACATTACAAAATTAATCTCCACACGAAGGACAATATTTTAAAACTCCAGTCGCTGGCTCATAAACAATTTTCTTCCCCACGATTTGAAAACTTTATTAAATGTTCATGGTATAAAAATGGATATGTATCATCGAGACCACCTCATTTTGAAAATCCCGTGGAGTTCTGCTATGCTGCAGATAATGAACCAC